>NW_017276095.1:779530-978139 GCF_001594065.2 Cyphomyrmex costatus
TTTCAAAAAAAAAAAAAAAGATCGTTTCGCTGTCCATATGACGGGAAAATTCATCTTAATTCTCCATTAGCGTTGAATCTATTTTTAAACAGCCATTTTCGTAATTTTTAAGACAACTGGAGTAATTAATCATTCTTTAAAACTGTACTTAAAATTATGCTGCGTAGGGCGTGAAATAAAAATGAAATGAATTAAAAAGGAACATCAAGAAACGGTTAAATATTTTTTATAAATTTCTTAATTTGAATGACGGCAGCATTATGAAAATGTAAATAACATATTTATTATTATAGTATAAGTATGTAGGTCTCTCTCTTTACAACTTCATTTTTACGAATTATTGAATATACTAGAAAAAATCCAGCGACGTTAACTACATAGTTTTATATAGAAACGAATGATTATAATGATTATCATGAGTAATTATTATAATATAATGGTAATGTTTACAATTATTATTTTGATGTCATCTATATGTATATTTTTTGTTAGAATTATAATTATTATTATTAACATTATAGCAGTACTAATAACTGTAAAAGATTCTAATCATAATTTTAATTTTATCATGCAATTATAATCAAAAAATACCAATACTTTTCTTTCAATGTAGAAGAATCGAAATAGACTATAAAAAAAAAGATACTATATAACGAGTGTGCCACTATAAAAACCGACGAAGACATATGGAACAGAGGAAGACGATATCAAGCTAAAAAGGATTTACTTTGTAATGTAAACCAAAATTGCGTTACTCTGTGCGTCGCCTGCATAAAGTGAATCGCGTAGTAGTCAGACGGTAGCTAGTGGCTACACAGATTTGCGAGCTATTAATCGATAAATTCTAATTTCTCCTCGATATTCTAATTCTAAAGCACCATCCCCGAATAAAAATTGTGTCAACATCTCAAAATCCATTTCTTTTCTACTTTCACTTT
This sequence comes from Cyphomyrmex costatus, assembly GCF_001594065.2. Taxonomy (NCBI): domain Eukaryota; kingdom Metazoa; phylum Arthropoda; class Insecta; order Hymenoptera; family Formicidae; genus Cyphomyrmex; species Cyphomyrmex costatus. Next base: position 780,469 of record NW_017276095.1, read on the forward strand.
TCTAAACTCACGGGAAATTTAATAAAAAAAATCACGTCAATATATTACCTTTGATTTAAGGAATCTTTCAAGATATTCCCATCCCCGATTGTTGAGTTTTGTTGCTCTCGATCTTGCCAAGTGTTATGACACCTGGGTATTAAAATTCTAGATTGTAATTAATCCCACATTATATTTTCCGTCAAAATATTTTACGGATGATTAAGACAGAATTGTTACGATTCTAAATCCATACCTAATATCGTGTTTAAAATCATATTTGAAAAAATGGAGATGAGACTCGCGAGAGCGTGCGGACGCGCGCGAAGGACGAGGAACGGCTAACGCGTTCCGCGAAGGATCGCCATGGACTCGCTGAGGGGGGGGAAGGGGAAGAGAGGGGACGCACAGGTTGGGGTAAACGCGATTTACACCATGACGACTATCGCCGCTCTTCTCGCGCAAAGTGCCTACGTGCAGCCGCGAAAGGGCGTGAGGTGGAGAGAGAAAAGGGGCGAGAGTAACAGCGAGCGAGCGAGACAGAGGGAGGGAGGAGGGGGAGAGGGGGGGAACGGGCTGGGGTGGTAGGAAGGACTAGAGGGTGAGAGGGATGAAAGTAGGGATGTTTGTCGTACGCGTTATTTGGCCAATAAAACCACGTGGCGGCGCACGGAGGGCACCCGGCGTCGCGCCGTTCGCGGATAGACGATCGTTGGGGAGCGCCGAGCCGGCCGCGCGAGGCGACGACGGCGGCGAGGGTGCGAAGGGCGAGAGCGCGCGGATGGAGAGAGACGGGATGCGGTGCACGTCGTGCGTAGACCACGCCTTGCCGCGTGCTCGGCGCACGCGTGGTTCCGCCTATCGTCGTGCACGTTTCCCGTCGCGCGGCCCGCGCGACGGAACGGCGGTCGTCCGCGACTCCACCGCGGCCGCGACACGTCGTCGTCACGCGACGCACTATCAGTTTGGAGATATTCTGTCGCCTTGCGGTTGGCGTGTCGATATTCGAAACAGGTAGAGAGAGAGAGAGAGAGAGAGAGAGAAGACGTCCTCGTCCTGTCGCAGGACTCACCGCGTGCCCATCCACGAGGAACGACGAGATCGAACACCACGTGAAGTTGACTATCTTTTGCTTCCTTGGCCTCGTGGAGACTTCAGCCTTGAACTTAGGAAAATTGTATCGCGGTCTGATTTGGACCTTTCTGTAGAAGTGGAAAATCCAAAAGACAAAAGAGGAAGAAGCTGTTCCTCTATGCTCGACTCGACTACGATACATCGGGATTTCAGCTTGGATCTCACTTTGATCGCGTGAATGCTCCTTCGACTGTCGCTCCGGAGAGGACTCCGTGGAGATCCGACCACGTTGTTTTAAACGCACGTTGGAATTCCCCTCTTACGCGAAAGTGTTATTCGGACAGACGGAAAACGCAACCAGTTTCTACGAGTGTTTCTATCAACCTCACGCTTTGTTTTGACCTACTGACACACTGATCATTTTGTTCGCAAGAATATCGTGATCCTCTCATCGAGCTCCAATCGCGTGTGATCGTGTCAAGTCCCCACATGACAGAAACAGAAAATCTCTCGGCTGTCACTCTCGGCAGAAGTCCGACGTGTTCGAACGCGACGGCTTGCCTCGTTTCGTCGCTCGTCAGAACTCACAAGAATCCATCAAGATCGACAGTCTCGTGATCGTTTCGTCAGTAGAAATACATCCAAACTCTTCTTTACGAGAGCACATCTTTTCCGAGTTGTTGCTCTTCTAACGTCAAACGCGGAACAGTGATCTGACACCGCGACGCTACGCGGAAGGTATACGTCGCAGAGTTAACGTGATCCCCCGCGGGTTGAACCGACCCGTAGCGAAGTTTTGCGGAAACACGCATGCGGAGTTAAGGACAAAGTCGGGAACAACGACACGAGGTCGGGAAAGTGTGGCGGGAAGTGGCGGAATCGGCGTGTCGATCGGAGATCGGAGACGGGCCGTCGACCGGCTAATAATCGCGGGGAGAGGGGGTCCGCGGCGGTGCGGAAGAGATCGGGAAGGTGTTGTTCAGCCACGAGTCCAGGATTCTCACCCCCGGAGGCAGTGCCATCTCGCCCGGGGGCGCGGGGCCACCCGCGAGCCCATCGCCGGGACACTATCATCCTCCTGCCCACAGTCCGCCCCTGGTCAAGGTAAGTCTCCTGTTTTCTTCATCGGGGAAAAGAAATCCCACGGTTTTTCCAGCACCAAACTGGCTCGTGAACTCCGCGAAATGCGTTTGGATCAGCAAGAAGTTATTCAAAGAAATTACTGCATTTATTGTAATTAACTAAGAAATAATGATTGTATACTCGGTCGAAGCTGAATCTTGAGCGCTTTAAATAAAGCAAGTTCCGTTCTCTCTGCGAGACACTCATCTGGGCTCTCATGATGCTTATTTATATTGTTATTTAACAACACGCTGTATTTTTTTAATATCTGAGGATGGCTCAATCTAGGAGCCGAAACATGTAATATGGTTTATTAGACAATTATGCAGATTATAATATATTTTATGCCCTATATTATCGTATGTTATTTGAAATTGACTCTTGTATGCCTTTTATTATCGTTTATTGCATTAAATAAATTCATGTAAATTTACATACTAAGTTTGTCGAGTAGTCACTTGAATTGCGCGCTTAATTGTTTTTTTGGACTTAGGAACGCAAATGAGCTAATACAGTAACATCACAAATTGACGAGCAGTTTAATAATTTGATACTCAATAGACATCTGTTAAGGAGATTTTAGTATGCCGGAAATCTGTAAATAAATTTATTTATTGCAAAAAATATTACCTCGTTTGCTATAATATAATATTGAGCTTCCTAAGTTTTTAGACCCCATCGGTGTCTTAATATTCTTCGCAATAATTTAATATGAATATACACATTTTTCAAGTAGTGCGTATAAACAATATTAAAAGATTTATTAAAATGATGTCAATTGAGTATCAAATTATTAAAATGCGCGTCAATTTAATTTGTGATCTTGCTATAGTAATTCAGTTTCTAAGTTCGAAAAATCAATTCGGCGCGCAATTCAAAAGACTACAAATGTGGTATGTAAATCTACATGAAATTATTTAAAGCATTCAAAATCCAGCTTCGACCAATATCATTATTTTTTAGTTATTATTGTGTGTTCACATTATATATGGTCCTGATAAAGTTTATATTATTGTATTTATAATTAATTTTTTTATTACTTGCATGAGATGTCCGGAACAACATCTCAGTCTCAAAATTCGCTAACTGTATGAATGCTATTTATATACATTGTTATATTTAACGCAAATTGTTTGATAATTCGAGAAAAATTGCATTTATCTTTGTTTAAGAGCCTGTAGAATATTACCTATCTTTATTTAATTTTAAATTATCAAAGAGAACAAAGTTGAGATGCAATATGGAGTGATTTGGAAACAACCACGCGAATAATGTAGAATTAATGTCATTGTAATAACGTCATAATATATATTTTTATTCGATAATTATGATAAATATTATTAGGCGTTATTTTTACAGAACGTATTTTTGCCTGAACGTATTTTTTACGATCGCTCAACTTAGCTATGATTTTTTTAACGATTTTTTAAAAGTGTTTTATTAATATTTTCTCTCTTTCTCTTTATATTTTTTTATTCGATAATTATGGTCAAATTATTCAGTAACATACATTTCTTCATCGACAAATACAAAATAATTCCGATCGCGATGTTTACGAAAGTATTGTTAATAATTCTTTTTGCGTTCATTTGTTACGATTATTGAGTTTAGCTACGATTTTTTTTTATGAAAATATCTTACATTTCTAAATATTAGCTCTTGTAATAACACGATAAAATAATGCCTTTTGGCACATTGTTACGTACTTAGCTGTCATGCTAAATATACTAAATCGATCTCGCGAATGCTTCGAATAAATTAATGAAACACGAGCGCTACATTTATTAAATTATTCATTTTGTCAGCTTGACAGATAACGAAGAGATTGAAACAATTGAATAATAGTAGCATGATTACAAGTAGGAGCATTGTTTTATCTGTAACTAACACATTTCGGACGTCCGGCTTTTGAAACAATATATGTACTTGAATCTTATTCGCATAGATATTGTTAATATATCCAGTAAAAAATTTTGTAATGAATAATATCAACAAACACTGGAACGGCCAATGATGTCATTTTGTCTCCGTACGTTAATCATTAAAAAATTTTTTTCCTCTTAGTACAATATTAAATTACACAGAATAAAAATATAATTCTAATAATTAAAATATTCTTTCCTAACTGGAAACAAAGATATAGGAAATTATTAAATTAATTATCACGTTCGGTATAATCTCAGTGTTGACGTGATTGACACAGAAAACATGGAGACGCATTGGACTTAAATTCTAAGAGAGAGATCTACTTTAAAAAAAGATGAGAATAGCTTTTATTCCAGATAACAATTAATTATCTCCCACAAATCGCATGCTAAATTAAATAGCTTAATTATTAAATGCACCTTGTTCATTTTGGCTCAACAGCGCTCGTGCAAGCGCGATTACATTTTACACGTAACTAACGCCTTAACGATAATCACGCTGCGAAATTATTAATGCGCCGGAGGTTTAAATTCGATCGCTGTTTCAAAGTCGATCGGAATTGTCCTGTCACATTTAAGTGGCCTGCTAGGGTAGAGCGGATGAACGTAATGAGTACCATAAAACGCATTTATGTCATCATGTTAAATAATGAAGACAAATGTGATATCGATATATTTCCTTTGCTCTTCGCGCTTTGCCTAATATTATAATGCTTCTTTCTAACCTCATTTTTTACTTATGAGCTTATCATATTATTCGTTTATATATTTTTATTTTTATGTTTCGAAAAACTTCTTGTAAAAGGATTTATTTATCCAATATTATTTATACATATATATATATGTATATATACTACGCTATTTCGTATCGCACGCGTTCACGTGGGACTTGCATCGCATTCGACTGTCGCATGAGTCAGAAAATTATGTTAAAAATAACTTTCGGCTATCATCGAATTATTTTAAAATTAACTATTAAGTGCCGTATGCGAACTAGTACGTGACGTAATAAAGCTTTGAGTAGAAAATTGGTGCGATTTGTTCCCCGTTCTATTTTCCATAAATAATTTGCGGTGCGATTAATGTACGTGTGTAATCATGTATCGAGGTAGAGTACGAAAACTACCGGAATATTCGAAATTATTATGTAGCCTTATGACTATATTATACTAAGGAAATATTTAACAATTATTTCTCATGGATTATGTATGTTCATCTGAAATATTTTACATTGTTAATTTATATTACATTGGTTCAGGAAGACGTTTATTATTTTTAAATAAGGGTAGAACAAATAATTTATCTTCTACAATTATATGATGATTTTTATACACAGTATATTTTTTATTGTTAATTTTTCTTTTCCATTATTATTAAATTTTATTAGTAAAATATTAATATTAATAATTATTTTAAATTGAAATTTTCACACAACACATACTATAAACGTGATAAGATCGATAGTAGTAATGACTATATTTCATTCTATGAATGAAGGAAACAATTATTTTGATCCAGTCTCATTTTTCTTGTAATTTTATAGAGATTATTCAAGTATTGAAACGTCGGAAGTTATTAAAAAATACACAATCGCGGTGGAACGCCATAAATAATGTAAATCGAAGTTAAACAGATTACTTTGCCATTTGGCAAAGGATTCAATGTTGGTTTTTATGCAGACGTTGTGAGATAAATATAGAAGCTGGCAGCGTTCAGTGTATTGCTATACATTATTTTTGATTGTAAAAAGAGACGTAGGATGCTTTAGACGAGTTTCAAACGACAGCTATAGTTGGCCACCGATACAGTTGTACTTCCATTTAAAGCCTGCATTGTTAAGTGTAAGACCCCACGGTATATCTGTTGAGAGTTACGCGTTTAAATTATCATAGCGGAAACTTGTCAGCGATCACATTATAATCCAGGGATATATATGGCAATTACGGCATTAGACCCGGGTAGCCGATAATTCCGTTTTAGGTTCGAACTAAACTTTGCCCTAATAGGATTAGAATTTGCGGCACGTTCAGGTGACCGCGTGTCTAGAATAGACGTGCACAATCGATGCTATTATACGCCAACTATCTGTAGCTTACACATCATATTTAATTCCATGAGTATTACTTTTTTTTACATAATGCATACAATATGTAATTAAGATATCTAGTTTTATTTATATAATATAAAACCCGAGGTTTGTTCAAAATTATCACTTTTTTCCAACGCATCTCTCCTTTATTTCAAAAGTGACAATTAAACAAAATTAAACAAATAGGAAATAGGAAAACTGGCCATAACAGTCGAAGCTGGATCTTTAATGCTTTAAATAATTCAATGTGAATTATGTATATACTATATGTCATATACTGCGCGCCGAAATTTTTCCGGACTTAGAAACTTAACTAAACTACTGAAATAATATCAATTAAATTTTGATGCTCAATAGGCATCTATTAAACAGATCTTAATATAATAGAAATCTGTAAATTAATTAATTTTTTAGCTTCGACCGTTATGGCTAGTATTTTCTATTTCCTATTTGTAGAATTTTCAAATGAACGGATCAATAAGATTCTTATTGTTTAAAAAATTACGTTTTTCAGAAAAAAAACTGTTTTTTAACTTGACGAAAAGTTATTAACTATATAATCAATTAATATCAGTAAGAAGAATATATTCTTTTTATGCTTAAATATCATTTTTATTTCACAACTCTTAAAAAAAATATATATATCACGATCTTTTTATATAAATTTTTTAAACCATTTTTTTGAATTATAGAAATAATTTTGACAATTTTTTATTAAGTTGGTTTAATTCGCTTTTGAAGATTGATAGGGTAACGTTTACTTTTACTTATTCGTGATAATAACTTGAAAATCATGTTTTTATAGTTGTGTCATTTTTTTAAATAAGAGAGCGAGATATTGAAACCACATTTTACTATTATCCAAATTGGTATACAAATATATTATAGAGAATTTAATCAATACATTTTTTGGCCCATTTGAAATTAACTTTTTTTAATATGAAGACAATGATTTTATTTAATAAAGGTTGAAACAGTCTCGATATTTCTCATTCGATCAATCACCGCACTTCTGCTCTCACTGTATTAAATAATTAGAAAGATTGGACAGCGAAGTGGCGTGAATCTGTTTTCGCAGAAAACAAGTCTTGTATAATCGTATTGTACGTACAACTTTTTCCCTTCTCTTTCTGATAAACGTTTAAACGTCAGAATGAAGAAAAACTGACTTATATCACTATGCTGTGTAACTCTTTAAATCCGCCTAAATGAAATATCAACTTCCGTTCGTCGCTACTCGGCCGAGCGTAATTCTCTCTCCTTCGTTTTATCGGCGAGTTTCAGCCCCGCCATTCCCGACATGTCCCGGATTTTCTCTGTTCCTCTCTCCCCCCCTCTCTCTCTCTCTCTCTCTCTCCCACTCTATGTTACTTCCGGAATCAAGTGCGATCTCGGAATTTGACGCGACAAGCGCAATACGATATCGTCCTCGGAAAAGCGACTGCTCTTTATGGTCACGTAATAACTGCGCGGGACCGCCACCGAGCGTGCGGAGAGGCAGGAATAACGGGGAACGGTTTTGCGCGACCCGTAAGGGAGGCGAAGGGAGGAATAGAGGAAGAGCGAGAGCGAACGTGAGCGAGAGAGAGAGAGAGAGGAGGTGGATGGACGAAGAAAAAGAGGCCGACGATGATGATGGGTGTAAGGGCGGCTGTCCGAGCTCGTTTTCGTCAGCCGCCGCCGTGAATCCCTTCGGGGACTCCGCGCGGCAGCTGTCTGCGGACTGCCGGAGCTTGCCGTTGGAGAAGCCTCGGTCGAAACTTAACGCGGAACGATTCTTGATCCGTGCCCTGCTCCAATGGACCCCGCACTGTATACGATATCGTTGATAAAAAAAAAAAACGATTAAAGAAATGATAGAGCGATAAAAGGAATTATAGAGTGTAGAATTACAGGATGTATAGGAGTCAATCACAGAACTTATTGCGTCAAACAAAAATGTATTTTCTTCAATTATATCTACGTGTAAAGAAATCTGATGTTTAAACTTCATACGTTATAAATTGTTTCTCGATAGAAATGGAAGGTAAACACATCCGCTGTTAGATGATAAATTAAGTACATAATCTATAACGTTTACTTTAGATATGTATGCGCCTTCATATTTAAAGCTGATCTTACAAGATCCAGATTCGTCTTGGTACTAAATTTCTCGCGATTGCACAAGAAATTTTGAAATAATCGGGCTTATTATTATATATATTTCGAATTATGAGAACATTAGAGGTTTATTTTTTACTGCGCCGCACTAGAAAATTATCTTTCTCGCTTTGTCAAATGTCTGTTATTTTTATAACTAAATTTAATGTATACTTTTTGTATTTAAAGTAAAGTGTACGATCATTCAAAGCGGAAAGGAAAGTTTTAGTACAATTCAGTGCAGCAACAAAAAAAAATCCTTTTCATATCCTACTTATTTACAGTTTGACCTTTAAAGCCGCAGTGCGCACAGACTTTTGTGCATAACGCCTAATGCAAAAGAGAATCAACCAATCAGAACCCTTTCCTTTTTTTTTTTTCATTTGACGGAAACGAGGAACTCTAATTGGTTGATTCTCTTATGCGTATATTATTCGCTACGCAAAAGTCTGCGCTGCGGTCTTAAGCATAGAGACCGTATATACTAATTCAGCTATAAAAGACAGATCTATTGTCAGCGAAATTATACGTCACTTTTATTCGCGATAAGCGGCCTTAAGCGGCTCGGGACGGAATTGTTAGCCTAGGACGTGAGAGCTGAGAGAAGGGCGAAGGGCCGTGCGGCCCTGCTCGAGGACGCTCGCAGTGCTCGCACACGCGCCCGACACTTTCGCTCCGATTAAGCTTAATTCATTCCGCCGACGAAGAGTCGAGGCAGAGGAGAAGACGTTATAACGCTAAACTGCTTCAAGAGAGCTCGCCGCGCTGCTTGCGCTGTCTGCCGTCCAATCCTGCCAAGTTAACCTCATTAATAAATTAATTAGATATTATTGTGTTGGAAGCCCACGGGGCGGCAGCTGCGGGTACGCTCTCCTCGTTCTCTTTTCGCTCTCCTCTTTCTATCCTCTGCCATTTTCTTGCTCTCGAACTCGCAGACGTTTCGATATAACAAAGGAGAAGGGAGAATGAGGGGGGTCAGGACCTGTGACGTCACATTGTACGATGACAAAATGCGTGTTATAACCGCTCGCTGGCTATACCCGCACATTTTTTCCCGACATGAAGCTGTTCGAGCGACTACTGATCGATGAATATCGACGATATTTTTTTCCTTTCGACCTTCATAGATTTTAAGAATACTCCATAATCAGATTTTTAGAAAGAAGTGATTTAAACATTTAGCTTGATCTGAAGATAATTTTATTAAACTATAATTAAAATAAGTACGTAGGTCGCTCAAGCTAATCACTGGAATATTTACATTCTTTGCAGCATTATAGTTGCTCATTATGCTCGAGTTTTCTACATAATTATTTTAATAGAACAACAAAATTTTTTTCCAATCTAATCTGTCTAACTAAATAATTTTTAGGTACTTTAATTCAAAATCGTTCCTTTCACACATATTTCCAATTTTCCGGAATCTCCACAAATCTTATTATATCTTATATTAATCGGAAAAGTGCGCTAAGCTTTGGTACTATATTTATTAATATTTAAAATACTGTATTTATTATAATAATTCCAAATATTTTATACAATTTATTATAAAATAAATTTGCTTTTTATCTTTATAGAATATAGAATATTATCAACTTTTATTTAATTGCAAATCAAAAAGAAAAATGAAATTTAGATGTAATATTGGGGTATCAGAAATCTCACATAAATAATTTATATGTAAAAAAATTATACGTTGAACACTGAAAAAATGATCTTGCAATTAGAGCGAAAAATTATCTAGATACAAGAAATTATAGCTAAAATGGCTAAATAATTAGCGAACCCTGCATTATTATTGGATATGTTTTGTATCTAATTAATATAGATGACATAAACAAAATTTACATCCGAACCATTTGTCAAATTTATTAAGAAAATCTCTATATCGTTCAATCAGATGAGTGATTGTGATTTTTACCGTATTTAGCAGTGATTTATTTGAGTATGAGACCTAAATTTTCTTGCATATATTGTTAGAATATTGCACTATAAAATTCTATACACGCGTTCGAAATACAATTTTCTACCAGATACAAGAAACAGCGATAAGTCTAGCTGGTGCAGTGAAATGCTTCTTGCGTGAATTAGAAAGTGGAATTCTGTCCCCGAGTTATGTAAAGCCGCGTGAGATAAATTTTAAGATGACGAGACGCGGAGAGGAGGGACTCTTTTCGTAATTTCCAGCGCGCTATACCCAAGGAGCCCTGCGGTCGGCGGCGCTCATTACGGGATGGCATGGCTCGTACTGGTAATGACAAAAAGCACACACGGCATTATCATTGCGGAGTGTATGGCATTAAAGCTGTAGGGGGCCAGGATTAGGATGTCGGCCATTACCGCGCGTCACTGACCGTTTATTCTACGCCGTGCACGGTGCGGTGACTTCCTCTAGACGCGCACATGTATGCCCGCGATAAACGGAGGATGAGGACGCTCGCGAGGCCGGCCGGATCGTGCATTCTCTATGTGCGTGATTCACCTTTCGATATCAATGTCAATTCAGCTTGATCGCTCGTCTTTATTTTAGCAATCGATTTCTCTAGTGGCGCGAAAAAAACAATTCTATCTGTCGCGAGAATGTAAGGTTTTTACCTTAAGGGGATCCTAAAGTGAATCCGTTTTACCAGTTTAAAGAAAAAGCAAGTATATTTTTAACTGCCTTTACAGATTTAAAAATCCTTCTCCATAATTAAAGTATTAACGATAATGTAGTCCAAATTGATCGATTTCGTGTCAAAAACAGAAAAATGGTTCAAAAATTACAGTTTTGATACCGATTTTTAACATCGACACGTAACAATATTTGCTTTATAATTGGTTAAACAATGTTGAGTATAACTTAGAATTAGGTTTTATATTTCATATAAAAGATTAGTTCGTTAGAAAATTTGTGTTTGATGTGTGCGTGCGATATTGATCTAGTAGTTTATAAAGATTTGTTGTATTATATTGATAAAACAGCAATATTGGAGTTGGGACTTCATTTTCGGGATCCCCTTAACGAGATAAAATAATAAATCATCCGTTACCTTCTCTCGTCTAAATGTGCAACGCGTTTCTTCATGTGAATTTTGCTTTCTTATCGAATTGAAAGAATTTCATTTACTCTAATATATGTATATTAATATATTTTTATCCGATCACAAAAATTGTCTATATTTTCACTTTTTATTTTTTGCATCAAATTATTGATAAATTCAAAAAAACTTTTACATAAAGATTATTATGTATATTTAAAAGTAAATAAAATTGTGTATTCATTTTACGTGAATTAGAGATATATTTCTATCATTGTTTGCATTCTTAAATCACACTTAAATGTTATAACACGTAAAAAAAAAATATTTTGTTGTCCCAAAATTATCGCTGTCTTTTGTATTTGGTAGAAAATTATGTATTGTACGCGTAGAATTTGTAGCACAGTATTTTAAACAATATACCATATACAAGAAATGTTAGATCTTATAATCGAATATAAATCACAGTTACAGTCACATCTAATTGAACATTACAGAGATAGACAAGTAGTTCAGATATAAATTCTATCTCTGCTGTCTCTATATTGATTAGATACAAAACATATCCAATATAACAACGTTCAATAGTCATTTATTCATTTCAGTTAATTTTTCATATCTAGATAACTTTTCGCAATAACTGCAAGATCATCTTTTTCAGTAAAAACAATAAGTTTATTCATTATTATTAGCTGAAAGAGCAATTATTATATTTATGCAAAGAGTTATCAAAGTTAAATAAATCTTTATTCTCTTCCATTTAACGAATAATTTCTGTCAATTAGAGAATTTGCATTCTATCTCCCTTTCTTTATCTCTATTCCTCTCCATCCGCAAAATCATATCAAGCTTTTTCTCTCGATTTTAATAGAAATATAATAAACAGTGTATATTTCGTATAGATATAATGAACACACACATACATTTATTTACTCGTTGGTACGTAACGCGATTTAACGCGCAATCTATAACGCGTGTTATTTGTACGCAATTAGATTCACCGCCGACATCCTCTCTAAGATATTGATCGCGATCGAATTCGATTAACCGCAATCTAATACGCGCAAACCAACGAATTGTTGACACAATACACAAAAGACGAATGAAAAGGAAGAAAGATCTAATTACAATCGTGAATCATGTATGGCGGCCGTCGTCGCCGCCGCGAATCCGCCGGATTTAATGGAAGGAATGTTTACGAGAAATCTTCCGCAGCGCGCGCGCTCTCTCGTCGGGATCGAAATTGACCTTTAATCGCAGTGGCGCCACGCGAGCATGAATAATTGGCCGCGTCAGGAGCGAATTCGACGACGGATAATGCCGCAATAGGCCGAATCGGCGCGTATCATTTATTCATTCGGACGGCCGGCCGACCGGTCGGGCCGACGACGACGCCGCGATAGTCGAGCCGCGAATTTGCAAATCGCATTAAGCTGCGCACGGGGACAAAAAAGGAGGGGAAAAAAGATGAAAAAGAAAAAAAAACGAGCGGGAGAGAGAATGCGCGGAAGAGAGGAAGGAGGACCCGTCGTTTCGCGAGGATCAAAGTGCCCGCAATTTTCACTTACCGCCAACGGCATTCCGCCGCCAGTGACTCCCGCAATCCGTCGCTACTTCTCACCGACCGCTGTTTTCCGATCGCACCGCTATAGTGTTCTGCGGTTATTTCGCGCCGAAATTGTTCGGCAGTCTCGAGGTATAAAGATCTTCAGGATTGGAAAGTGTTACTTTAGAAAAATAACTCGTTATACCGTTAACTTTTTTTTTTCCAAAACCTAACGCGTTGTTACACAATTTTCGTTACCCTTTAATTGAATTTTGATGATAGACTCAAATGATGTCGCTGCCAATGGCGTGGCCCCCGTCTTAGACATTTTCCTCGAAAATTGACAATTCTTTCACGTTGCTTCCATGCCTTCAAAAGGAGAATGATAAATTTTCTTCTGACGACTGACTGACAACTGACTAGTGAATGGAAGAATGATGAATTTTCTTCTGTGACGACTGATAATTTTCCTGCTTTTCGCAGCTCTTTTATACTTAAAAATGTATGTGGAAGTGTCCTTTCAGGACCAATCAAGACTCTTCAGAATTTGGTGGAACCTATGCCCGCGCTTGTTTTCTTACGATAAGGGAGCACGGCTCCGCGTAAGCTCTACTCCTAGCTCTACGAGTTCAAACCTAATAAATAATAGTTGGAGGTTTTAATAATTTATAATAAAAACTCGGTCCTCCTTAACTAATCATCCTTACGTGAGGCGAATCTATTACTTTTTGAATATGTCAAGATTAGTTTAATTTTATTGGAAGAAAAATGAAGAAAGGAAAAAAAGATATTCGTCCTCGCGTTCGGAAAGCGCTAATCTATTATATGTTATTACTAAAAAGAAAAAAATACAATGTTATATTATGCGTTATTATAATAATGCATATTTCTTCGGAACTATTGTAGTACTGTCGGAAAAAGTCGAAAAGTCGGCCAGTACTGGCCGTTTAGGGGCACTTTACTCTTGACGTGCGGTGCCAGCGCGCGGATCGAAAAATTATTTAAACATATTAAAAAGGCGAATAGTGTCACTAAAACCGATCAGGAACTGTAGTACTCTTCGAGTACTACAAAATGGCGCAAAAAAAATAATTTTTTTGAAAGTCGAGGTGCGAGCCCTTTTTTTAAAAATTTATTAAAAAATATTTAATGGCCGGTACTATTGTTATAATTTACACATACTGAGGCATTTTTCACCAGTAATCAAATATTTTGTTTACAGTACAACAAAAGCTTTGTTGCTTTCATAAAATAATTTCTCTATTTTGTAAATAATAAAAATATTTCTTTATACCAACTAAAAAACAATTTAATTTGTAAAACAATTATAATTTTGTACGGTATATAATACTTTGATCAAAAATTTTTATCTGGGGTATAACATTTTAAACAAATTTTTTTATTGTTACAGCAAAATTTTGATTCGTGTATATAATAGAGCAAAATATTTTTCCTAATGAAGAGATATAGATCTGGAAATAACTCTTTGTGTTGGATCATCAAAATTATGTAGAATATTTAAACACACGACGACAGTGCTGTACAAAAGTTTTAGCAACTAGTTTTTGAGCGTCTTACGTAATTATTTCTCGATGGTCTAAAGAGAGTTGTTTTTAAATTATATAACTAAATTTTTTAGATACTTCAGCGAAACCGTTCTTTTCGTGTAGATAAATAATGATAAAGTATACAGAAAAAAAGAACACAGCTAAAAACTTCACTGATTCAGCAAATCTACAGGCGTAATATGTGGATAAACGCAGTTTTCTATGTTGAAGTAGCAAAGTTGACAGCTAAATAACATTAACGATTTGTTAAAACATCAAATCTTCTTAATTATAGATGTCGAATTCGCGCAGTAAGCCATAGCTTTGCCGTACAATCCAATCTATTTGTGTTTCCGTTTTTTTTTTTTTCCATTCCGCGTCATTTTGATTCAATCGCGAGTCTGATGTTCGGAAGCGAAATCATGAAAGCTCGGCCCGAGCCGCGAATCGAAATTCTCGCGTCGACGGACCATATATTAAGCGTATGTAAACGAATGCCGCGTATATTCTCATAATGAAAGTGAATTTTTTCCGGGGGAGGAGGCGACAGACTGGAAAGAAAAAAAAAAAAGGAGGGAGAGAGAAAGACATAAAGTGAGCGAGAGAGCGTGATGCGGAGGAGCGCGCTTACGGACGAGAAATGCACACACGCGTTTTTCGCGCGCGCGGACACGCCTCCTTTTCATCCTTTCCTGAGATGCACGGGGGCAGAAAACGACCGAGAGAAAGAAGATGCAGGGCACAGTGGCGCAGAACGAACGAACGAACGAACGAACGGGTAAAGAGAGGGAACCGCGGGAAAAACGAAGCGATTGCAGTAGTACGGCGGGGGAGGGGGGAGGACTCGTCCTCCTTGCTTTTCTCCCGTTTTCCCTCCCGTTTACCCCTACAGCCCCCGGCGGCGGCTGCGGGCGACGGCGGTGGTGGCGGCTCCTGTTTTACGCTTTTCGACTTTTTCAAGATTTATTCTTACCGCTTCCTCGCTAAATCGCTTTCCGGGCGAAATTTACGGTCGGGCAATAATACAGAAGGAGCGAGCCCGGGCGAGTTGCAACCCGGCTTCTTCTCTACCTGACTGACTGCTTCCACCCCTCTCGCGCTCTTTCTTTACGAGCTCCTCTTCCTCTGCTTTACCCTATCTAATCCCGCGCGTACGCCACTCCTCACGGCCGGATCTATTTCGCCGCCTCCGGGGGGTGGCTATGATCGTTCGGCGTGTCGTCACCGTAATGTCCGTGATTTTGCAAGGGATTTAACGTAATATTTTCGCATCATACGTACACGTGGGAAGAAGGTTTCGCTAAACTCTAAAAATTTAGCTCGATAGAGAGATCTGTAAATAAATTATGTTAAACCATCAAAATATAATAATTATGTAGGACGTTCGAATTGGTCTTTGGAATATCAAATTTTCTGAGCGTGCTATATAATTACTTGGATGGTCCAATGTAATTATTTTTGCAGATCTGTTGTTAGCTAAATTTTTAGATACTTCAACAAAATCGTTCTTTCCATGTATGTTTCAGTAATATCATCATCAATTTTGCGCATATACTGCCGCAAAGCATCGACGACAGTCCACGTGAAAATCGTAAAATTTCGACAGTATACCGTGAACATTCTTCAAAATTCTACAAAACTTGGAGAATACATTAACGTTTTCAGGAGAAGCCACTATATATAGTAACACTGAAACAGTGATCGATCTCTGCAAATTATGTACATATACGAATGCTGAGCGAAAACTCAGAGTGGTAAACAAAACGGTAATTGTATCTAGCAGTAATTGTTCGCTCTTGTAAGAGATGGCGTTGCAATATGTTAGATAAGGACAAACGTATGCATTTGAGTGAGATAAAACGATAATAAAGAAGTAATGAGTAAACGTAAATAAATATGATGCACACAAATTCAAATAATAAAGCGACAACGAGTCAAAAAAAACAATTTAATATATATTTAATATATTTAATTTAAATAAAATTAGAAAAATTTTTTTTCTAAATGTTTTTCTTTTAAAGATTTTTCAACATTCAAGATTCGATATAATAATGATTTATATATATATATATATATGTATATATATTCTAAAACGGTATCAATCGCACGAGAATACGGGTTCTAATAAAATAACCTTGGTGAAGATTCGCAGAATTGTGAGAGAAAGGTAAAAATGTAACGACGTAAATTTTGGTACGCTCGTGGAAGATGCAGAAAAATGTTTACCGCATAACGATCTTTACCAGTTTCGGGGAAGTTCGCGGGAGATGAGATTACTCGGAACGAGGTTTATACGCTATGCGGCAAAGTTGTAAGCGCGTCGCGAATTTGGCAACTCGACCTCGGTGCGGACGCAGGATCGTCCTCAAATAGCGTAACACGCTCGTTGTCGGTTCCCTCCGCGTAACTTTATCACCTATCTGATACGAATTGACTGCAACGTGCTCGGGACAAACGCCAAATCCGCAGTGGTTTATAAGATACAAATACGCGCACACGATTGCATGGACGGTTGAACGAACGATAATGCTACGTGCGCCACAGATTCGTAAAAATGAATCTCACAGAAATATGGCGAGGAGTCGCTCGATTCTGTTGAATAATGTATGCACGACAATGGTATATCTGATGCATGATTCATGAAGGCTATTAGCGAATGTATCGGCAAATGCTTACTTGTTTACAATTACCCTGCTTTCTTTCTCTTTTATCTAATGGCAAAGCTGACCTCTACAGCACGAAATTGCAGCAATATTCAGGGACGGAGATTTTTATATTTCACTTGTAAAACGGAAAATGACTACACTCAGAGAAAAAACGTAGTGATCGTAATTATCTTATAGCTCTGTTTCGATATAAGTACCTGAAAATCTACGTACTTTCTAAATTTCTTTGAGTGAATCTCACACCAAATAAAAGAGTAAAATCTCATTCCAAAAATAGTGAAAATTTGCCACTTTTATTCAAGAGTGCAAATTTTTTTCACTCCTTTTTAACAGAAGTAGCATTTGAATTCTTTTAGAATGGGATCCAAAAAATTTAGAGAGTATATATTAGGTATAGCTTTTCAGTACTGGCAGTGTACATCGTGGAACATAGCCCATAAAAGTGATTGTTACACAAATTTTATGTAATACAATAAAACTGATGAATATAATTAAATAAACTATTTTATAGTTAAAATAATTATAAAATATCCTATTTTTCAACGTACATTAATTCTACATATAAAATTTTTATATTAATCACTTTTACTGTTAGAGTTGTCGTTTTCTGAAGTGCGATAATAACTTCGATATTGAGAAAAACTTAAGATTACGCTGATAAAGAAAGACCTAAATAGTAAAGAGATATCATCAAGCGTGAGATTAATAATTTATCTCAAACGCCCCGGATGCAATCGGATCAGTAGTCACCCTGTTAGCCATCCGTTTGCGTTAGAGAGTGCTGAGTAAACACGCGCCGGACATCTCGTCGACGCCTTTCTCCGGATCTTTCCCGCGCAGAAAAGCCGGGCAATAAATAATATAAATGGACCTCAAACGTGACGACGCGACGAGTATCATCGAGACAGAGAGCGAGTGGTCACTCGGCAGCACGTGACCACCCGCGATCATCCCGCACGTCGGGGATTCCCTCGCGTACGGCCGGCCGGAGATACCATAAGTATGAACATGGCCACATCAGTACGAAACAGAAACAAAAAAATAAAAGAAAAAGATGTAGCATTTAAAAAAATAGAATTTATACATATAAAAATAAAATTATTAAAAAATAGTGAATATATCGGAAAAAAATAGAAATTAATCCTTCAAAGTTGACTGTAGATATATGTATGTATACGGGAATCACTCTATAATAATCTCTTTGCTAAAAATGTCAAACAATACAATTTTCTTTATATTCCATATATTTTAATTTGAACTATTATTAAAATTATTTAAAATTATATATGTATATAATATTTATTCTTTTTAATACAAATTATTATTTTGGTTTTTTGAAATTAATTAATAGCGACTTTTAACTAACACAGATTGGGTGGGTTTTACAAATACAGTGCCAATAATTGTTACAGACTTTGACATCCGCTCCAAGTTAAGAAAAAACAATATTTCCTTATACGTGCGTGTACAATAGTTTACGTAGTCCGACAACGAATATAATTTGATATTTAGTTTTGTAGCAACTGCATTTAAACCGAGATGTTTCAAGAAGGTGTCTCGTATTTTACTCACACCGGATGAGAGAGAAAGACAGCGACCGCAAGCTCGCCGGCGCGGTGCATAGAGAGAGTATGGGTGAATCGAGTCGTCTAAGGGGCGTGACATATTGGACGAAATTGGCGCATATCAAACAGGGAAGCAATTGGAATAGCGGCGAGATCCGGGGGATCCCCGCGTCCCGGCTCGCGCGCGCTCTCGGTTCCGCTGGAAATGGTGCCCTCGGGGCTCGGAGCCGGGCTCGGAAACGAAACCCTCGACTGCGCATCCCCTATTCCCTCTCGCAGCCCGCGGCTTCGGGGCCCTCCACCTCCTGCACCTCCTTGTCCTCCCCGTTCGTGCATCGAGTGATATTACACCGCCTAGGAGTCTATCCGCTCGGTCTCTTTCCATCGCAGACGCGCGCGAGACCGACGGTATACCTCGTCTCGCGGAACAAACCTAACTTTGGCTTGATATAACTTTGCCGCGGCAAATGTAATAATGCCGCGTGCTTGCGTGCAATGACCTACAATAGGGTGGCGATGATCCGCGGCATCTTGGAGCTTTTGGTATCTCACACTCCCTCGCAAAATTCGCTATAACTTAAACGTATATCTTTTGCGATATAAATATAAATGTTTATACCTGTGTATATATATACATAGGTGATCGCAAATACAAATATTCATTTTTTCCGGAGGATATAAGAGTTATAACGTTGATAACAATTTTTATCCGGACTAACATAATTTATAGAAAGATGTGAGATCATAAAAGGAAAGAGATTACAGCGTTGATTACAATTTTTATCCGGACCAACGTAATTTACAGAAAGATGTGAGATCAGATATGTTTCTGACTCGATATCGAAGACTATTGGAGAATTTGACGTTTGCTCTCTTCCGCATATCTGCTCTGATCTGTTCATACCCTACAGTGGGAGCAATTGCGGAAGCTTTATTTTTCGCGCGCAACATCTCGTGGAGGCCGATGGAATTCTTGCTTGAGGCAGAAGTCAGGCTCGTCGTAGCTCTGTCGCGAGTCTGCGTAACTGGAGAATCAATACGATCCTTCTCCTTCTCTTCTGCGTTCGGTGCGCCAATTGAGCTCGTTGAATCTATGCACTGAGCCACGTGGTTACGTATGGCGCGTGAGTGCGCGCGCACGCACGCACGCACGCACGCACGCAGACGATGGTGCACGCGTGCACGCACGTGCGTCGCACGCCGTACGATTTCACGCACACGCGCGGAGAACACGAATTCAACCAACCCGCCTATCCGGTCGCGATCGATGAACGGAGACGTGCCACGGCCACCAAACAAACTCATCCGTGTAATTGGCAAATTGACAAATTAATTCAATCACACCGTCGATGCTGCTTCTTCGTCTCGGAGCTTGCCCGTTCGCTTCTGGTTCGGCATCGCGTTAATGTATTCCGTCGACGAGAAGACGGCCCCGATTTTCATCCGAAGGTTGGCTCGGGTATCGTATGCATTTTTCGCCGGATTATCAATCATGTCGTTATTTTATACTGTTACACAATGTAGAGCAAAACTGTTCTGTTATTACTATTGCTTAATAGAATTTAATTGTAAAGATGTTTGTCGTATTATAATATATGATATGTTCCAACCGCGAAGTAATAGGAGTTTTAATTCTCCTTTAAAAAAATATTCCTTGTTGTTTCTCGAAAAGTACAGATGACCGTTATCTTGATATTTTTCTTGGCATTTTTATGTACTTCTTCGAAAAAAATTCTTATTAAAGGTTTTTCTATATTCAATATAATTCTATTCAATTACTATTATTGTTTTGTACGTATAATATTAATATACAAAGTAAAGCAGAACCTCCGTTATCTTTATTATTTAAAAAAATAAAGAATCGTGGAAATTTTTATGATAATAATATAATATTTATTGTTATTGTAGGACAATTGATATAAAGCACACAAGACAACAAACTAAATGCAAGAGTACCTAATATCTACTCTTCTGTCTTATTTTCAATACCTAATTATAGAAACGTTCTTCGAACGCCATGGGAGAATAAAAAAAGAGTAAAAAATCTCTAATATCAAAGGAAATATTAATAATTATATAAATAATTAAAATCGTGCACTCTAAAAAATATGAATGTGGATTTACCACCATGCAGTGCCTATATAATTTTCAACGTGTTAATGTTAATATTAACACCCCAGTATGGTGTGGATTTAGAATCCCTGATGTTTATATTACATTATAGTGTCAGCGGCGGATTTACACATTTTTGCACCCTAGGCCCTGTATTTCTTGGCGCCTCTTTAAGACTTTTGGTGCCCCTTTCAGACGAGTGGACAACAAGAAACAAGTTGGTTCGTCGAAAAGCATCACTTTTTCATCGAAACGTCAAGAATTTATTTTTATGCGTCAAAGCATTCTTTCAAGGGGTGTCAACATTGAAAGAAATGCGCCACAACTGACAACTCTGTACAAATATGAAATTAACTTTATAATTTTCGTTCCTAGTAGGATGGTGTCCTCAGATCTCTGTCTAGGCCGCTACTGCATAGTTCAAAACCTATGATCCACATATTGTTGTTAATATTAACACGGTGAAAATAGTTATATATGTATATATGTGTATTATATAAATAGTTATATACAATGGAGTTCCAAAAACCTCAGTGCAATTTGCTAAATCGCGATTTTGTCGCGTTTCTGAACTTTTTTTTTCTTTGAACCTATACGGATAGAATCCTAGGGACCCAAGTGTACACAAGAGTACAAAAAAAAAAAAACAGTGTGTACAGCTATAAAAATTATACGTAGACACTGCCTGGTGTTAAATCCGTACTTACATTTTATAGAATGTAACTGTCTAACTATAATCATTTCATTGTGGCTATTTGCGCATTCAGACCTAATCCCATCAAACTGCACTGCCGGTACGTTTCTTTCCACAATCGGACTATGGTCCGCAGTGTGATAATCGAAGCGTACCACCCGCAGTGCGGTGCGCGATAGACGGAATAAATCAAATGTTGAATGGATAAGCGGGAAATAAACCGAAAACCGTCGGTCGCTCCGTAAATCGAGATAGAAGCTGGAGGAAGAGAAACAGAAAGAGACAGAGGGAATGAGGCAACGAGCAACGGCGAGAACGCGCGAGTGAAGGATATAAACACGGGTCGCTTCTCTCCCCTTTCTGTAAAAAGGGCGACAGAAAGAGAGATTGGGGTATGGGGAATGTTCTCTCGAGTGTACACGTCGAGAAGGGCGTGTGCAATGCGGTGGAATCGAGTGGAGCGAAAAGTCAAATAGAGTCGACCTGCGCTGTGATGTGTCGAGAGAGACGAAAGAGAGAGAGAGAGAGAGAGAGAGAGATGAGCGGAAGAAGAGAGTACTATCGGATCAAGTGGTTCCACGCTTACAGGCGCAATTTTGAATTAGCTATCCTTTTCAGCGTTTCTCACCGCCTACAGCTCCTGAGAACGAGAATGCGTTCGTCCCTTTCGGCGACGAAATCATCGGGAACAAAGACAATTTGTGCATTATCGTCTGAATTACATTACGTTGCGGGTAATAAAAATAAAATATTTATGAATTATATATTTAATATATAATAATAGAATAATTTCATTAACGTGTTATGCAATATTAACGTATAATGGAATAATTTTATTATACAATAAAATAATTGTGGGTAATTATGGTATAAAATTATAATGAAATAATTATACGTCGGATGACCGTGAAATATTATGTCCGCCGTGACTGCAGTGTTTTCGTATTTGTGTATGCGTGACACATCAAGATCGTTTCAATAAAATAGTGGCGTTTTTATATCCCCGCCCGGAGAAAGGGCGACCGGACGTAATTTTGTCCTAGTGAATGGGTCGAAAGGTTCCGTTTCCGGACACAGCATGGCATGCATTTATAGTCCTTATAGATTTGAAAGAATAGAGGGGAGGCTTGCACCAAAAACTCCTTTGTGATTGGCCGTCACCGATACAGCGTAAAAATAATATTATATTAATCTTTCGAAAACTCCCAACAACGCTCTACGTCTGCATTTACTTTCTTTTAAAATACATACATGTGGAAAAGAGAGAATTTTACACTAAAGTATCTACAAATTTTAGTTAGATACAGATCTAAAAAGAATTGTTGGACCATTAAAATAATGATGTAGAACACTTAAATTTACTGACAAAGCTTTAACATTCTAGCAACCAATTTGAGCGTCCTACATAATTATTTTGATAATCCAAACAAAATTATTTGCAAATCTAAATAAATTTTTAAAAGCTTTGAAAACATTTTTTTAAAAATTTGACATTTCTGGAATGATTTTACTCAAATATAATACAATAGTAATAGGCAAGAATCTTTGTCACATATAGTGTGTGAATAAGTTATGTTAATTCAAAAAGGTCAATTTTTTAAAAATATTTCCAAAATTTTTGGTCTGAAACTCCAAATAAACTTATTTCTTATATTAAGAAAAGCCCTTCTTAATAATATCTCATTTATTAGAAATAAACCGTGAAATCAATTAGGATTAAATTGTCTTTTCATCTACGATTTAAAAGTGCAGCTATCTTCGAAGATTAAACTTGGCAATCGGAAATTGGCCCGAATAAAGAGATTCAGTTACGATCTCGGGACCGGAAGTTAAGTTAAGACTGTAACTTACGGTGCAGCGCAGTCTTAATCAACTTTCAATTAAAACTTGTCTTTACAGACCAGCGCTCGAGGAGGAAAGCGACGGCGGTATAAAGCAGAGTCGATATAAATCAATAATCAGTATAAATTCAATCGCGGCGAGCTCCATTTTCTTACTCGATAACGAGAATCTCTTGTGATGCTTACGTCGTACTTATAATAAAGTCGCCTTACTCCGCTGTCTCGTTCTTAATCTAAAAGTAGATCAACTTGCAAACTTTAACGATCTTAATTCTGTATTTCTAAACAAACTTGCTGTTACTACCCGACTTACGTATTTTACTTCTATCTCATTATGAGCCGTATTTATATTGTTCAGTAAACATTAAAATCCGATAAAGAAATATCGCGGAAATTTTAATGAAAGAGGGAGAGAGAGAGAGAGAGAAGGACACGAATTAATTTTCTTAAATTAATATTACCATTAATTATACGTATATTGCGTTACTCCAATTATCTCTCTATACCGCGATATCTGCGACGCTATGCTTTTCTTATTTTTAATCCGCGGGCATTGCAATCACTATTTTCGGACAGTTTCACGGATCCCTGCGTAATGTACGAGATAATGATTGCTGTTTAGCGGCCGTATTAATTATTTAATGCTGTTGTTGTTGGTATCACATAACCGCCCGTCGTTCCAAATGGCATAGGGATTGCGTCGCTACGGTTCGCTCATTACATGCTATTAATTTATAATCAGTTATTCAATTCGGTCGAATTAATTTATTTACACATTTAATATGGGAGTTATAACGATACCCGGATTCTATATTTGCGGCTTTCACGCTTCAGCCTTGCCGAAAACGATTTTGCATCACCGATATAGGATGCGTGTGTGGTGTGATTTTAAATCGCTTCTAATTTAAATTTAAAATTTATCGAGAGCCATCCTACGTCTTTCTCCTTCCCTTTTACTTCGAATCAGTTATTTTCAACTTTCTTTCAGAGTTATGTAACAAATTCTTACTTTATTTAATTACTTATTGTTAGAACTTCATATTGTTAGCAGATTAGATTTAGCGATAAAATAATAATAATTTTATATTAATGTGACTATTCGGCATTACACCATCGGTAATGTGAACGGATTAAATCAAGGCGTACAATTTGATAGTACAATAATATCACGTCGCTTGGTAATCCGCTTAACCCTTCCTGGACCAGTGATTTCAATTGGAATCACATATAGGTTATGTCTTATGCAAACAAATCCGTTTAATCTCAGAGTAACTGCGACGTTTCTTCGAGTTTTCTTTAATGATTAACACTCTCAAAGCTCCAAGAACTACGAAACAGTAAAATGCGTGATTGAATTTTAGTCATTTCGGTTTCTCTGGTATACGGAAAAAATACATACTTTTGCTAAAGGATCTAAAAAGTTAGTTATAAATACAGATCTGAAAATAATTTTGTTAAACCATCAAAATAATTATGTAGGACGCCAAAATCTGGTTGTTGGAATATCAAAATTGTTTGCAATATTAATCATTAAACAAATTTATTTCAGATAAACCAACATATTAAGATTCTTTAATATTATAGATGCCTATCGAGCATCAAAATTTAATATTGCAATATAATATTATTTCAGTAATTCAATTGCGTTTTTAAGTCTGATAAAATTTTCAGTGCGCAATTTAAAACGATTACAAGTACTGTAGTGTATATTATATATATGTACTTTTGTGTGTGTGTGTGTACACATACAAAACTGTTCGATGATTCGATGACATTCAAATCAGGCGATTGCTTTGACCAAGAAAAGTATTGAAGTTTTAAAAATCTGAGAACACACATCTCTCTTTGGAAAATAAGAAGTAAATTTCGTCTTGCAAGATTACTTATAATCTTAATAAGCAACTGAAAGATGTTTTGCTAAAAGAATAATTTCCATTAATGATTATTCAAGCACTGATATGATTGTACACCAACAAAGATATAAAAGAAGAAAATTAAGAGTTTTGCTGAAATATCTAAAAATTTAGATCTTTTAGCAATTCAAGGAACAGGTCTAAAAATAATTTGGTTGAACTATCAAAATTATTATGTCCAAGTATAATGAACAATGCTACAAAAGGTTTTGACATTATAGCAACTATAACTTGTACATTTTACATAATTATTTCGACGGTCTAATAAAATTATTTTAAAATCTGTACTCAGTTAAATTTTTAGATACTTTAGCAAAATTGTTTTTTCCACATAGAACTTGCATTGAAGGCAACTTTAGCGGGCTAAGCTTGTACATATTAATATGTATATTAAAGGTCATCTGTTTTCCTGTGGCTGAATTAGGACACTTTTGGAACTTGAAGTGAGATAAATAAACTATCGAAAACGACCTCTACAACACAAAATATTGCAGCAATATTATTTTGAAAGATTGCAATATTTTATAAAACATTGCTGCAATTTTTGTAATATTCCATACTATTGCAATATTGCTGCAACATTTCATGCTGTAGAAGCGAGAAAAAGAGTTCTGTAGTGCAATCTAGTGCAGCAACAAAAAACAGATCATAAGTTGCATTTCCCATTATTTAGTGCCGCGTTCACATTATTTTATCTCTTCTAGATTTTGTTATCGAATGCTTCGCATATACTGAGGGAATATAAAATGTGCTATACGTTCACAATGTTTTCCGACGTTAAGCATGCACCGACGTTTCTTCGCGAGGGGCGTATTTGCCGCGATGTTCGCAAAGTGATATACCGAAGGAAGCTATCTTCGAGGAGGTGATGCAGAAGTAGGTGGAGAAAGAGGACGAGGAGCAAGCTCAGGGCGCACTTACGAAAGTTTACGTACAGCGGCGCGAATAGTTTTACATTATTACATGCGTGGGGGAGGAGATGATGCGAGGAAGTTACCGTGAGAGGAGGGAAGGAGCAGCGGTGGAGGATACGTAAGATCGATCAAGCCGCCTCGTAATTATCCGCTTTGTATCGCATAATTCCCGGTTAGTTTGGACGCCGGCGTCACGCGTTCGATACCGTCGAGTGCGCCGCGCCAGTAAAGGGGTTACGGCACGGGGGAGCAATACCATATGCAAAGTTAACCTCCATTAAATGCGTTAACTCGGCGACGAGCATGCTCCGATGCGCTTAACCAAAGTACATTACACCGATGCTCGAAGCGAAAGCGATCTCGCCGCGAGGAGAACACGGCTCCGCTTTCTGTATCATACATAGGATATCCCGTCTCTCTCTCTCTCTCTTGCGTCATTTGTAAGTTCTCCGACTAAATGTTGAACCGGTTTTTTTTTTTTTTTTATAGATATTTCCTACACCGAGAAAAATAGGTCAGATTAAATAGTTCTAGTGGAAAATGGACAAATCTGAATTTAAATCTACTAGAATTTTAGTTGGGGTAACTAAATAAAATTCTAATTAATACTTATGATTATTCTAGTAAAAACAAGAATTCTTAGATTTTACCAGAAATATTTTATCAATCGGAATTCCGGTTGTCTTAACTAAAATTCCAATAAATTTAACTAGAAAATTTTGATTCGACGAAACGAAAACATCGAGAAGAAAAGAAAAATATGCTTTTACTTCTCAATCTACAATCAATTATTACGTCAAAATTACATTTCAAAATTAATATCACAAATTTTAACAGTTTTAAACATTCAAACTCATTTTCAAACTTCATTTTCAAAACTTTATGTTTTGAGTTTTGTAGCAAACGATCGATATTTTATTTTATCTATTTAGAAGAATTTTATTTGTTGTCAATTAATTAATGGAAGCATTTGATAATTGTACGTAATTAATTTAAGAAAATGGTGTACATCAGTCTACGACACTCTGTGTCTGCGTCACGCGCCTCTAATTGTTCTCGCCAAGACGAGAAGGCGTATTTACCCACAGCTCGTTTTGTCCTCGATTTCTTTTTGACGAGACGACAATGCGGCCCGTTAACCTCGCGACCGTCCATGCTGTAATATTATCGAAGGAGCCAATGTACAATCATATCGTGGACGATACGATATTACATTCTGGGCCACGCTCTTCCCTCTTAACCCGCGGCGATCGATGCATTGTTGTTGCCACTGTTGCTGTATAGCGTTAATGTTCTTTTCATTGAAAACGATCATTCGCTGATGCAGTTACACGTGAACGAAAATGAAAGAAAGAGAAAAAAGATATGCAGGAAATTAAGCTTAGCTTCTTTTCGATAATAGCTTCTTTATTTGTCAACATGAAAACATTTTACTAACTTTGCACAAAAAGCAAATCTAATAAATTACCGAATATAAAATTAAAAAACTCATAGAAATACAAAAGACAAAGACTTTTCAAAAGTAGAGATTTTAAGATTTAGAAACTTTTCTTTTTCAATTTCAATTTTGTTAATTTTTAATAAAAAGTTGTTTAAATTTTAGAGTTCATAGCGTATAATAAACTTTTATTCCAACCCAATATTATTTTAATAATAACCAAAAATGAAAAAATGTATTATTTAAAATTTAAACACATAAAAAGTATTCATACAGTCGAGAAATTTTGTTTCTAAGATAAACACGATTATTTTCGTGAAGCTCTTTTATTTATATTAGGATAAAATTATTAATAAATTTCTAATTAATATTTATATTTTACAAATAAAATCTCTTAAAATCAAGATCTCTCCTATATGAATATTTTTTGCATTCACTGTGTGTGTATACGTATATATTATTAAGCAAGAATTTTGATTCTAATCGCTTCACATTAAATCTTATTAAACACATTTGATGTTCATAATTGTGATGACGTCTATCATCTTTTCAACGACATCTCCGTCCCGCATACTCTCATTCGTTTCATTGTGAAGGGCTCCGACAGAGCCCGCGCTTTCTCTTTCTCCATGCCTCTCGGTTTACGTTAGAAGATACTTATTAAATTGTGTCATCCACGAATAAGGGCTAACGCGCTGCATCCAATTTGTGCCGCTTAATTAATTCCCTCCAATTTATTCCCCGAGACCGGCCAATAAAGAAACCCGGGACCCGCGTCGTTCGCCGGTCAACGAGCGCCGCCGATGCCACTGCAATATTGTCCCTAATGAAATCTTCGTTAATCGCGAGAGAGCCTGTCCGGCGAGTTTTCCGACATAAACTTGCGACGTCACTCGCAGGCCAGCTCTACGAATTTCTAGCCCGGCTGCATCGCGTGCGCAATGTTGCATTGATACCATCATCTGCCGTTTCTTATTTCTCGTTTAGAAAATGACAACGTATAACTGCACGGGACAACATAGTGCTGTTTTCGCGGAAACTACAGTTTACTTACACTCGTGGATGTGACACGCGCTGTCTTCTAATTTCTGTACTATATATTTTCGACAAAACAATAAAAACATAAACAATTTGAAGAATGCTGCTTGTAGAATTTTTATTCATTGTTTGTCGTTTAATTATTACAAATAAACAGCAATTTTTTGTCACGACATTTGTTATAATAAATATCGAAAAATTTAGATACGTATCTGAAAATAATTTTGTGAATGTAAAAATATTTATGTAAAAAACTTAAGCATGATGAGCAATGTTGCAAAAAATTTTAACATCGTAGCAACCAGCTGTAATCCGACATAATTATTTTGACAGTTCAAGAAAATCATTTTCAGATTTATATCTTGCTAAATTTTTAGATACTTGAACAAAATGTTTGGTTCTTTTTGTGTACCAAAATA
Source organism: Cyphomyrmex costatus (assembly GCF_001594065.2). Classification (NCBI taxonomy): domain Eukaryota; kingdom Metazoa; phylum Arthropoda; class Insecta; order Hymenoptera; family Formicidae; genus Cyphomyrmex; species Cyphomyrmex costatus. The sequence goes on from NW_017276095.1 coordinate 809,510, forward strand.
TTAGCTCTGCTATAGCTATATTTTGTAATATTATATGTATTATTGTGTTTCCGTAGAGAAACACAATAATATCTCTATCCTTTATCATAGCGCGCAAAAGCGTAGCTGCAAAGTATCAGCCTTTTCAGAGAAAGGTGTGGAACGCGTATTTTATTTTACTTGTTAAAGCTAATTGAGTAGGAGTGTCTAAAATTCCGTTAGATTCAAGCATCCCTGAATATCTGGTTGCGTGCGGATCGAGTATCTTTCGCGTTCGCATCGGGATGGGAAGCGGGAAGAGGAAAGAGCAGGACACCCGACGGGAAGCTAATTACAGAATTATCGCTTTTAATTGCGATTCCCGCTATTTGCGCAATGGCGCGGCGGTGGAAGCGCGCGATTGTCGTCGCGTGCCGAATTATTGGATGTTGACGTCATCCAGCCACCACCGCGCCGCCGTTGAGACTCGACGCGGCACCGCTTTGCTCGTAATTGCCGGCACCAATTATGCAATTAGCGCCGCGCTCTAATGAGCGCGCAGTGTTATACGTGCGGAATCTAAACACCCGGCTATCCGACACCCACTCGGCACCCGCGCACCACGTCGAACTGTGTCTTTGTTTACCCCTAAAGCTAAACACGCCCCTATCCGGTTTAACTTTCATTAACGCATTATACGTTATCGCGAATAATACCAACCCGTAAGATTATGCCCCAGATGATGTGCGTTTAATGCTCTATCAACATAAATATTGTATATATGCAAGTTTGATTGTTAATCCTATACGTATAGTTGCAAAAGCACTTGTTACTAATTATATGGAAAATTGAGTTCCAGTCAAATGAGTTTATTTTCACGCAGATGTGGCTTATAATGTAACGAACACAAAAGATATCATAAACACAATACTCTATAAAGAACATACAGTTGAAAAATTTGTTTAAATTTGTCCTAAACGATTAATTCAAATTTTTATGTTAATTTAACGCAAGATGAATTAACACAATTAACGTCATGTACAGAAAGTAACACAAAAAAAAAAAAACAAATTTCTAAGCAAACTGTGGAAACCTACTTTTCAATAAAATTAACATTTTTGATACATTAAATTAACATCCTATAATTCATATAAAGATTTAATTCAAAATTTTAACAAAGACTTGAATGAACCGTTTTCAACACAAAGACGAAATATATTTTATCGTGCGGTTTTTTGAATTATGATGTATAAAAAAAAAACAAAATTTGTACTTACAAAAAATCTTTGTATCTTGATTGAAGAAATATTTATTATTGAACTGCGTGCGTGTAACTTCTTTCGTTCATTACGTACATTATGAACTACATTATATGTGAAACCGAACTCATTCGATCGAGATTTAATTCCATATTAGTGTATTAAATATATTTTATATATCTTATATGGTGATTATATATAATCAACTGAAATTTTTATTTTAGCATTAGATGAACATGTTAAAAACTAACATAAATATTATGTAAAAAATTAACAAAAAATAGAAAACTGAAACTTGTAAGCAAATTATAAAATCATAATTCCTTTTAATAAAAATTAGTATTTATAGTACATTAAATTTTATTCTCTAGGATTTATTTTTTAGAATTTACGTTTTAAAATACATTGTTTTATGTTAATTTACTACTTATAAATTATTATTTCAACGCCAAGAGATGTTGAATACGAATTTAACATAAAAAATGGTCAAATAACATAATCATGTTAAATTAACACTAGGATATGTTAAAACAAAGTTCATATGTTCAACACAAAGTTAACAATTGATTTTGAAAAAACAAATATAAAATTTTATGTGTCTCACGTTAATCCACGTCTTCGGCTGTGGAATTTTTAATTAATCTGAAATCTTTTTCGTGTAATAATTGATGCGGTTTTTACAATTTTGTAGAAAAATTAAGTCAGAATATTTTATTTAATATTTCACACAAGAGAATATAATTTGATATTTTGGAAAGAATCTACTAGAGACATGTAGATGTGTATATAGATATTTATTTCACTTCACATCCGCGAATCACAATCATCGGAAAGTTAATTTTAATTATTATCTCGCGTCTTAAGTCTCTTAATTCGAACTCGTTATTCGACATATACTCGCAATTATCTCGCGAACTCGGAAAGAACTCTTATTCGTATCTTTTAGCTCATCCATACTCTGTCATCCATACTCTTTTCGGATTCTGTTTACTCGCGTTCTCCAAAAATCGCGCTGTCCCTTCTATAACGATTACGATATATTTCGATGGCAATCAATTATCGACCAACAATTCGCGAGTATTCCTCAACCTAATTTCAGGATAAAACATGTCAAAGCGACGAATTAATAAAGAGATCTACAGTACGAGAGTCTTCCATTCTAATCGGTCTCTCTTTATCTTAAATGCCGTCGGCACCGGAGCCTTTTGTATCAGTAAATGCGGACGACGCGCCTCGTATAACGAGCCTGTAACAAATCCGACGACGTGTGCCAACGTGTAAACACACTCCACAACACTCGTAGTCACAATCCCTTCGCCCTCGCGCGCAGTGGGGCATCGCCGTCGGGATGATCGCACAATAAAACACTGGCATAATATTTCGCCCGGCTGGTTGAACACCGCAAATACACTCTAGGACCACATGCCGACCCTATTTCGCGCAGGGTGAGAAGAGACGTGGCGGGAAAGGGATGAGGGAGGGAGAGGCGCGTATGTGCCGGGGCGTCAGCGGTGGTAAGTTCGGCGAGCGAGCCCCTGCGATCGCGTGCTGCGGGGACACCCGCGGGCCTTACGTTCCCCTTCGCGGATTAGCCTCGCTACATTTCGTCCCTTCTGTCGATGCGTTACGTCTCGTCATTATGCTTCTAACTCTGCAAACGCAAAACCAATAGCACCTCCACCCACAGTAGACGAATTCGAGGATGAATTTTTTAGAGTATACGGCGAAGTGATACGTCGCGATTCTTTTCTGAAGCTATTAAAGTATTGTGATAAATTTACTTGGTTACTTAATTGTTTTTGCAATTAATTATTTTCATAGATTATTTTTTTCTGAAATATTTTTAATTTTCTAAAACTCTCCGTATCTTGATATTAAATTTTTTGCACAATTTTTGTAACTCTTCGGAGCCGACGCTGACTAAATAATACATCTTCTTGTGAGCCTAATGTAAAACTCATTTTTATTAATTGAAAACAATAATTAATTTTAAGAATCCGAAATAACGTAACTTGCATAAAAAAGAATTAATACTAACGATAAGTGTATTTTAATAAGAATAATTCAAATTTGCAAGCGTAATATAACAAAGCTGAATTGATACTTTTGAAAAAAATATTTATAATTGGATCCAATAGATCTACCAAAAAAGGTTAAAATAAAAAATACATATCTTTGCTAATTTTTTAATAGAGTTTTTGCCTTGACGGAGAAATACACATATGTTGCATTAATATAATCAGGATAGATAATATATACATGGTGTCCAAAAAAAGGTCGGACCCCTGAATATCTCGGAAAATATAAGTTTTACAGAAAAATGTTTCATTTTGTAGACAAAAATTGTAGGATTTAAAAAGATCTATTTACTAATTTTATAATTTTGACCTTGAGTGGCGTCATCAAGGTCAGATCAATGGCATATTGATTTGTTTAAATGAAACGCTTCATTTTTTATTACATATTTCGGATATTTTAAAATACTTAAAATTTGCTAAATTAAAACGAGCAAATAACATAATTGTTTAAAATTGTACATTGAAGGATGCTTGATCTAATTGATTTCGAGATGTATCAAGAGAGTGTCCGCTTTTATTGGGAGCGTACTAGTGCGGACAACTAACACGATTTCGTATAACGTTAAAAGTATATTCTGCAGAAGTACGTTTAAACGTGTATGCAGGGAAGAGAGAAAAGGCTGACTGCAGCTTGCGCGTCGTTTTCGCCGGAGGTCAGACGGCCGAAACGAAAATTGCTCGAATTTTGTTAAGTTTGACAGCAATTACTTTTGATACCCGACACGCGGCTGTAATTGCGTTGGGCCGAGTAGAACGACGGGAGAGGGGTAATAATTCGCTAATATCAATTTCAAATTTCAATTAGTATCATCTCGACGTCCGCCTCTGCTCTTCTCTCTCCTCTCCCCCTTCTCTCTCTCTCTCTCTCTCTCTTGATCTTTCCCTCTGTCCCTCTCTATTCGCGGACCCCACAGGAACACACCATGATCTAAAATTCAATTTGTCCCTTCGTACCGGAGAGCCGCAAAGAGAGAAGGAGAGAGATAGTGTAGCAGCGGACAGATGAAGGGAGAAGCGAGAGATGAAGGGGAGACGTCGTGATGGAGTGAGCGAGATAAACAGCCGTACAGAGATAACGGGAGTGGGCTAACGGCAAGCGCGAGGGGTAGGTGGTCGTTGGTGATGAGGGGGACCGAGGGGGTATAGTTAGTGTATACCGGTTCTCTAAAGCCACTCGCGTGCACGCCGTTATATAACGAGAGAGAAACGGCGGGGCCCCCCGTAGGCACGCGCATGCGCGACATGCCGACCCATTATAAATTGATAACTCCGCCGTTTATTAAGTTCCACGACCGATGCCTGCTTAGGCAAAGAGCCCTCTACGCGCCGCTCTCTCTCCCTCTCTCTCTCTCTCTCATCCCGCGTGCACCAGCTCCTCTCTCTCGCCGATACATACATTATTTATTTACGCGAGTTTACAATCCCTCTAATGGGGATTGGCGTAATCGGCCACCCATCCGTCCCCCCCTCCCCGCGTCCTCGCCCTCGCCAGCTCCCCCGCGCTCCCTTGTATAACCACCCACCCCCGCTGCAGCACGCCGCTGTTGCGCTCCCTCTTAATCATGTTTCACCCCGCTTTCGAAAATCCGCGCATTGCATGGCGAAATCGGAAGTGGCTTCGATGCTCCGTTTTCCAAGGGCCATTGCGATACCCCTGTAGGTGTACACAACGGCGAGTCCAGAAAAATCTGACCGGATGAAGGGTTGAGCTGTGCCACAAGGCGATTAGAGGCATATCTAAATTTAAATTCACGAAAGTTTGTTGAATTATTCGCAATCGTGATAGAAGTCTTATTTTGAACTATATAAATCACAAATTATTGATTTTTTTTTCTTCGAATAGTTTTTATCTTAATAAACCGTTGAAAATACATAAAAATAAAGCTCTATTCTTATTAATACATTGAGAAAAGTGTTTTGTTATACTTATGACTATAATTGCATGATAAAATAAAAGGTTAGGAGCTCCATTTTTATAGTTATTATATAAGTTTTAATTCAAAATTATTTTTATTCCGTCTTGGTTAAAAATATCGGGCACCTTATTAACCATTACTTAAAGTTTCTGCTAAAAAATTGATTTATAATATTTATTGTAAATTATTTCAAGAACCTCTCTTTTAATGCAGGTAAAAAATTCCAAATAAATTAAAGAAATATATAATTACTTAATATTTTTACAGGCCAAGGCTATATTTCGTTTAGTATGTAGAACTGTAAATATAATTATTAATATTGCTAACATTATAGCATAATAACTACAAAAATGGGGCTTCTAATAATTATTTTATCATGCAACTGTAATCATAAATAAATACGAAACATTTTACTCTCATTTTCAATCATGTAATTTATTAAAACGATAAGCGGAAGATACTTACACCAAAGCGCATTTCCACCTTAAAAATACAATTTTGCGACGTAAAAGCCCCTGCAATTGTGGAAAAAAACTCGCTCGAACCTCCGATCCTTTTTTTTTTTTTTCACCGCAGAAGAGAAGAGATCATGAAATCAACTGACACTGACGTGTGGTTGCAGATTGGCGCGGTCCACGCCCACCAGCCGAACAATAACCACCACCAGCACCATCAGCAGCAACAGCAGCAACAGCAACAACAGCCGTCGAGTCAACCGCAGGTACCGGGTGCTGGTGCGGGAGGGGCCGGTGGGCCGGGGGGCGGCGTGGCCAGGGCCGGAGGCATGTTCTGCTACCACTGCCCCCCGGGCCTCCCAGCGCCGCGATTACCGCCATCCCTGGAGTATCCTTTCGCCCCGACTCACCCCTGTAAGTAAAAATTCGATTCCTCCCGCTGCGGGCGCATACGATATCTTTTTTTTTTTCACCTCGCTTTTTCGCCCCTTCGTCGGCTTTCGATCGTGTCTCGATTGACGAAAGGCGTGCCATGCTAAATCGCTATGTAAAATGTTATGAGGAAATTTTTAGATTTATGCGTGGCTATATTCTCGATGAGGAAGAGGGAAAAGAGGCAGTTTCGGACGGCAATCTTTCGCACCGAAAGGTCCCGTGAAACTCCTGGAAGATTTTAATGAAGGAATAGATAGTGAAGACAAAAGAAAATATTACATCCAGATGATATCAGTCATTTGCTAAAACATACATTGGAAAAAAATTTCTGGTTGAAAATGGACGAATCTTCTGGTTAAATTTATTTGAATTTTAGTTAAGGTAACCGGAATTCTGATTGATAGAAAATTTATAGTAAAATCTATTAGATTTTTATTTTTACTTTGTTTAATTTTTTTTATTTATTTTATTTAATTCTTATTTTTACCAGAATAATTATCAGTCAGAATATCTCAACTAAAATTCTAGTATACTTAACTAGAAGGTTCTAATTTGTCCATTTTCCAGTAGAATTACCTAATTATTCAAAATCCACGGAATTATAAAAAAAAGATAAGAAAGAGCATACGCTTCAAAAGAACGTATACATTTAATTTCTTTATAATTAATTACTGTACCAAAATTATATTGTAAAATTAATATTATACAATATTTAAATGATTCACAACATTGAACCTTATTCTCTAGAAAAAATTGCTTTTTTGAGTTATGCCATTATTATAGCAAATAAGCGAAATATACATAAATTACGGATTATGTACAAATATAACCTATCTTTTTATTTTTTCAACTTGAATTTCAAATTAGTAAGTTTATAAAATTTATATAATAATTTTTTTTTGAAAATCCTACGAGAGATTATTTTAATTGGCAACGACAAAAGAAACAACGGCGTGAAGAAAGAAAAACACCTTGAAAGAAAAGAAAAACGTGATGAAGAAAACAAGCGCAATCGAGAGACAGAAAGAGACACCGGGTATACGGTAGCAGGGAAAGAGACTGGGAAGGAGGGAGATGAGGGGGGCAGACTGATTGTACTGGCACTTGCTCTAGCGGAACACATCGATGAAGTTACATTACCGACTAGACCGAGTTACGCAAAGTGGACGCTACAAACTGGACGGCCGCTAAACTTAATTTGCACTTCGAGCCAACTTCCAGTTAAACCGCGTCTCGCCGGCAGTCGAGTCGAGTCGCTACCCAGAACTTTGATGGCAGTTTGCCTATTCACTGATCGTTTTCCAAGTCGCGTCCCATTCCAGATGACAAATTTCAGCCTGGCGCGATCTGTCAAACTGCAACGATCAGTCTGTTGTCTCAACATATCCGGTCAACTACGGCGATTTATCGTTATTGAATTAGAGCTGCAAAAGATTTTATTTCGTGAATATTATAGTTTTGCGGAAAAAAATATTCATGCAATTTCGAAAATTTCCTATTGCTTTTAATTACGACGAATACAATATCAGCGGTTTTCATAATATACGGAACAATTTGTAATTTTGTGTTAAAAATAGTGCTACATTATTAATATATAATATTAAAAGAGAAAAGATTTTTTATATACATATATTATTTTCTTCGATATCTGAACAATTACTTTATCATATATCAATCGGGTTTAGTAATATCGACAGATATTAAATAGATATGTTAGAAGATAACAAATATTATTTAAATAGATAAACACAAAAATAATATTGACACAATTTGTAAACAAACCGTGGAAGCAAATTTTTTTCTGTAAAATTAACATTATTTATAAAATATGTTAAATCAAGACATTTTATTAATTCATCTTAGAATTTACGTTTTAAAACATGTTTTTTTGTATTATTTGTTCGTACTGATAAATTGTGTTATTTTAACACTAAGAAATGTTGAATATCTGAAATAAATAATCGCATTATGTTAAATTAACACTGAAATATGTTAAAAAATCAACGCAAATAGTTAACAAGGACGTGAGTGAACCAACACAATATTTTTTTTATCGTACAAACGTAGTCAAAGGAAAAAAACACGGGTTATCAAATCCAATCATTCTATCAATTCTTTTTTTCGCAAAATGTACATATATACGTTATACATACATAATATTCCAAAAGTTATTGCTATTTACTTCTCGCCCTCTATCGAAATCATCATGAATAAATCCAAGAACGTGAGAAGTGTAGAGGAGAAGAGTCTCCGGCTATTCTTTATATTCTCTTTAAAACACCTATTGAGGTTCATAAATGTGAGAGGCAGTGATCCTTGCTTCTGTCTTTATCTCTCTCGCACTCTGATAGATGATCGAATAAGGAGTCGAGTAGATGGGGGGAAGGGGGTCTAGGGGAATAGTGTCCTCAGGGACGTCCGGGCACCCTTCCAGCTCCCGATTGCTCCCCTCGTCTGTCTCCTCCGGTCCCCGCTGACTCTTTCACCCCCCCCCCCCCCTCTCTCTCTCTCTCTCTCTCTTGGCCTCCTCTACCCCCCGTTGGGATAAACAGATTAGGTAACTACGTGATAAGTCGGTAAGTGGGTTTCCTCGGCCCACGGTCCAGACCCACCGACATTCGCTCTAACATCTAACTACCTCGTTAGCATCATTAGTAACGGTCGGGGTGTCATTAGATTTCGTTCTCTACATGTAGTTTTTCCACGGGTCCACCACTGGTCCCCCTCCCCCCCCCCTCCGTTCTCCTGGACTGCCTTCGAGACCTGCAGTTTGTAAGTGCAACGAATACGGATCATGGATCGTGACGCGCGTTTGAAATAATTTTGAGTCGCTCGTCAACACGTCGATGAACGTATGTGAAAATGTTCAGTCAAAGATGTAGCGAGTAAAATTGCAGCTATTTCACGTCAATCCAATTTTTCTCTCGAAAATGAGACAATGTATATACAGAAGAATATTTTTCGTTTTCCGATTTGTCAATTCAAAATAAATTTTTTTTACCATATATTTTATATCTTATTTTAAATTGATTTATAAAAAAATTGATTACACATGCCATATTATATTAGACTAAACAAATTTAAACAAACAGATGAAAAGATAAGAGCTGTACGTATAAATAAGAGAACAAAATCGCAGTAGTTTCAGGCAATGATTTCTACATTAAAAGTATGTTAAATCCTATTTATAGAAAAGGTATGCGATGTTACTTCTCGTAAGGGGAACACGCGTGAATGAACGATGTTCCATGTTTTCCATGCGCGAAAAACAGATCGTCTCTCTTTGCGTTCTCTGCAGGCAAACGAGCGTTAACAAAACGACAAAGTGTATCGCGAATAGGAGATGCACGTGAATCCCAAGCGCAAAAGTCGCGCAGGTCTCCTATCCCCTCTCTTTCCCTCTCTTTCTATCTCTTTCTTCCGTACCCGGGATGCTACTAATAAATTGGATCAGACCGACTCCCGATGAGTTGTACGAGTTGTCTGGATCCGGGCTTTACTTCGGACCGACTCTAATCTAAGATCTTGAGTGGATTTCAGTTTGGGGCATCGGCAAATTTATTTAGCCGCCGCAGTCGTCGCCCGATTCACTTCTCTATCTTCGTTTCACTCTGCAGCCGCAGCAACAACGACAGTCATTGCTTATCGTTATGACAAGAATGGGAATCAAGAATTTTACGTATGATATAGGGTTTATATTCGCAAGATCACTGTATAGTTTCGTGGGTCATTAATTTGACATCACACACGAATTTCTTTTCTTCTAAAATCGAATGCTGTCGTTTAAAAGATTCGACATATGTACAAAATATGTCGATAAATTGAAGGGTTCTCACAAAAACTAAAGAAATCCGTCAAAAAGAAATCTGGGTTTGGGTATCAAATCGTTTTCCGTCAGTAGCGCCACAGGTACTGAAAAAAAATTTCTGGTTGAAACTCGATCTTATATTTGCCGTTTAAATGTGTGGTACACATGTATGTATTTCTCAATGTATTTACTAATCAATTTTATTCTGGCAAGTATCGAACGAGAAATATAAGATTGAGTTTAATATTTGCAAAGAATATTTCTGTTATAAACGCAATTTGAAAAAGTTTATAGTAATAAGTAAAACAATAATTGCTTTTGTAAACAATATTACTTTCTTCGTCTTTATCATTTTCATACAATACTTTTTATGAAAGACATCCTCGGGACGTTCTTAAACCACTTATGGACGTCCTGTGGACGTCTTTAGAACGTCTTGGAGACATCCATTGTAAGTAAAACTTACATGTATGAATTATTAATGTTATAAAAAATATATGTAACATAAATATATGTACATTGTTGAAAAATTTGTGTCGAATATAACACATTTTACATATTCCAAACGTTCCACATCAATTTTTGTGTTTATTTAACATAAGATAAACATTGTTTTTAGAAAACAATACAAATATGATGTTAAAAAATGATCAGGAAAAAAGTAATACTGACACAGTTTGGAAACAAACTGTGGAAGTATATTTTTTCAGTATAATTAACATTTATGATATGTGTGTTAAATTAATACGTATTTCATTTATTCATCTTAGAATTTTAAAATACATTATTTTTTGTGTTGCTCATTTACTTACTCATAAATTGTGTCATTTTGATATTAAAAAACAGTTTTTAAATATCAGTTTAATACAAAATATTTAAATGACATTATGTTAAATTAACACTTAAATGAGTTAAAAAATTCAACACAAACAGTTAACAGAAATGTGAGTGGACCGTTTCCAACGCAAATATACAATGTTCTTTATCATGTATTATGAACATGAGGTAAATAGATAATAAAACTTTCACAAGAACTAAAAAATGTTCACAGATTTTTTATTTTCCTCTCTAAATCTTTCGGTCCTCAAAATATTACGTAATCAAAACTTAAAACTTTGTTCTTACATCTATTTCTATATCCTGAGAAAACTTAGCATATTTCTATACAATAATTAATTCGAACATAAAAAGTTTTGGTTGAAAATAAATATTGTTTGGTTTTTACGAAAAACCGTTCAATTATTGTTATCCGATATATTAAATCGTTGCTTCTTAGTTGGATCTACAGTAATTTTCTGAATGGCTACGCGAAAAACAATCGCGATTTCATACGGGTATCTATTAAAACAAATCCATATTGGTACGATAATCGTGCAGGCGGGAGCGGAAACAAAGTTTTAAGTGCATCCACAAGTCCACAACGTTGTTAAACGCCCTGATAAAATACGGGCGGTCCGGAAAGCTCGAATCGTTTATTTTCGCGTGGGTTGGTTTAGAACGAAAATCCTCGCGGATCCTCATTGATATTAATTTTGCAAACGATATGGGAGATCGCAGGGAGACCGTAGCGTATAATTGCACGTCCGTGACAGTTATGAAAGTTCAGCGGCATCGAGGCGAAGTATCTCGACGCGTGCCTGTAGATGCAACCATATGTGGCTGTAGGTATATCGTTGATGGTGCAGCAACACCATGACACGTTCGTCGTTATTCCTCTATCTCGTTTTCCCTCCCTCTCTCTTTCTCCCGCTTTCTGTCGCCGTTATTATCCTCTGTGTCGAGAGGATGAAAGGGAGAGAATGAGCGCGAAAAAGAGGCACATAAAGGGAAGGAGAGGAGCCATTGTGTGCGAGTGAAAGAGAGACGGTCGGACGGCGGAGAGAGAGTGGCATGAATTTTTATGAGCTTAGGAAATTAATTTGTGTTTTTCGCTAAGCCCCGGCTTAGCGCCGCGGTAATTAATTGCGCTGATTGCTCTGCATCATTGATGAGCGGTTCCGGCCGCTTCGTAACGTCTGCTCCCACCTCGCGTCTCGTTGTATGCGCGCGTATCCGACCGATACGATGCCTTTATATCGGCGCTTCACTTTTCGATCCTTCGTGTGCGCGCGCGATCACAGTTAACCACGTTTTGCTCAACGTTTTTAATTAACATGCTCTGTCTGCTCGTGTAATTACGGTAGCAAAATAAAACGTGTATGCCGCGACCGTATCAAAATACAACAGAAAAACAATATAATCGTATATTAATAATCAGTTTCTCTGGTGAAATGTTGAATTGAGTATCAAATGATAAAATTTATAAATCTTTTTGCTGATGAAGTATTTGAATATATTGAGGGCAACTCAATCAAAATTTTAGTTAAGATAACCAGAGAATGCTGTGATATAATATTTCCGATAAAATTTTCTGGAATTCTTATTTTTACCAGAATATTTAATTATTTTAATCAAAGAGAGAGAGAGAGAGAGAGAGAAAATTATAGTTATCTCAAATAAAATTCTAGTAAATTTAATCAGAAAATTCTGATTCGTCCATTTTTCATTAGAATTATTATTTAATCTAATCAGACCATTTTTCTCAGTGTGATAATGTAGAGCCCCATTTTTTGTTGCGAAATATTTTAGTTTTTAGTTATATTTAAATCGATAATATATAGATAACAATAATTTATTAATTTAAATTTAATATAAAACACATTTTAAATGATTAAGACAAAATGGAAAAAATTGTTCAAATGGAAATAGATGTGACTATTTCAATATGATAAAGTAAGCCGCTCCATATTTTTATTCTGAACTGTTGATCTGGATTTTTCAGGTTTATTTGGACCTTTCAACCTTCATAGAAAATTATACTATTATATTTTTTTTTTAGTTCCGAAAGGTGAAAAGTCGATATGTTTTTTGATACAAAGAAATTAATTATTACACTTGCTAAATTATTAAATTCAGTTAAATTAGATTAAGTAAACGAATGAGCGTGCGTCTGTTTCCTATATATACGTACAGCTGTTATTTTATATAAAAACCTGATACAACTTATTCGCACTGATAAGCACTAATACAAACTACCGTGAAAAAGTAAGAAATTATGTTGATCATTTTATTTTGCAATAACGCTTGCCGTATAAATTTGAAAATTCCGCGAGATTGTCAGTAACTCACAAGTTTCTTGAAGTTTCCGAGTTTCGCAAACCCTAGTCAAGCACAGGCAAATATGCGGAGTACCGAACTAAGTTCTCCTAGAACTTCGCAAATTCGAATCTATCAAGAATTAAAAGGTGAAACTTCGTCGAACTCGTTTCTTTTAAAAGAGAAATATTTTCTTTTTATATGGGGACACAACATATATTATCAATATTAATTACCAAAACGTATTGTATAATTAAACTAATAAAAATTAACTCAACATATTTTTTAATACTTAATTAGATATGTTAATATCTATTGTTATATTGTGTAATTTATTTTTTTATTATCATTCAATTTGTTATTATTATATACTTATATCAACATTGACAACAGCTCTTAGCGTTTAAAGTTTCAGAAAATATAAAATTTGCGCCAATTATCGTTGTATTAAGAATTATAGATGTGAAATATTCTAAAAATACTTTATAGAATTTTTCCCGGATTCTCGTTACAGATACTAGTTACTCCGCCTATCACCCAGCGCTGCACGGAGTTGGAGAGGATTCCTTCGTGCGAAGGAAGCAGCGTCGAAACAGGACAACGTTCACCCTTCAACAACTGGAGGAACTCGAGTCCGCCTTCGCGCAGACTCACTATCCAGACGTCTTCACGAGGGAAGATCTGGCCATGAAAATTAACCTCACGGAGGCTAGAGTGCAGGTGAGTGTGATGATCTCGCTGAGATCTTTTTTTTCATCGTCGAATTTGGCCCTCTCTAGTCCTAATTCAATTGTCCTTATGATTACGTTTCTTAACAATAAATAAGGTAACACTCACAGAAAGGATTTCTAATATTGAGAAAATAAAAGGTCTTGACGTACTTTATATTAGCTCAATTCTATACATTATGATTATAACATTATGACTATATAAAATTAATCAATAATTTTTATTCCACTCTCTCGAATAAAATAAAATCGACATATTGTTTTGTGAGACAAGTATAACATATAAATTTAGGACTTTATACATATTCTTACATTTAGAATAAATCTATCCAGTTTTGAGTCAGGTTGCCATGGCATCAAGACAGCGAAGCTCTCGTGGTGTACCGCGTTAGGTGAGAAACACGTGGAATTAGAGTTCGAGTTTTAGCCAAGCCCAGTTTTTCATTATCGAATAATGTAAAATTACTAACATTATTTTTATAAGAATAGAATAAGAGATTTCTTTTAAATCGGTGAAGAATATTGAGTCCAACTTATAAATTTTTCTATTAAGATAATTAATGGGAAATCGTCAAGAATACTTTATTTTAGATTTTAGAAATTTTTTATTTAAGAATAAAATTCTTCTCTGTGTGTGAAAAGTAAATACGATTTATTTTATATCCATCTTATTATTATATATTCTAGACCGTGGAGCAATATCAAATATAGAAATTTTTTCTGTGAGTGAAATATAAGTTCTGATGCCAGTGTTTTAAATTAAAAAAAAAAGTAAAAACGCGAAATAATATGAACCAGGATGTTAATTGGTATGCAAATATTTTCACATATATTAAAATAATTTAATAATTAATCGTGTTATTCGCAAAAGACAATATTGAAAATTCGTATATATTTTGACTTCTTTTAAATAAAAGTCATTATCATCGAAAAGAATTAGTATAAAGATAGCGCAATTGATATATCCCTTAAGTTTTGCAATCCTACAACCTGATTAGACTTTTTTGGAATTATGATTTTTCAAGTTATATTAAAAGCAGCCGCGTGGGTCGCTGAATTATTATTAACATAATTATTTACTTTTTGTTCACTTTTATTTCGTCAGTTCTCGTAAAGTATCTTGCCGCACGTAATATAATAATGTTTGTAATCCGATTAAATTACGAAAAAGATCCATTAGAATAAGGGAGATAAACAAATTCATGGCGGATGCACTGTGTGCATTATATTTAAGGATATATTAAAATAGGTTACTTGAAAGTATGCTAATCACGTTGCATAATCACGTTTATTCGATAACATGAAAGCACGTGCATTAAAACTTCACAGAATGTTCGCATGCTCGCGTCCGAGCATTGGCAGCAGCGAGCTTAATCTTTTAATGCGTCTCAGCGCATTGAGATTGGATTCCGCGTTTTAATGCGATGAGAAAATTACGCGCGGCAACCCGATAATTTTTTGTCCGCCTTCGCAGCGCTAAGTAGAGAAATTCCCGAGAACATTTTTCGCGCTGCATGTTTTCGCTGTAATATTTCATGGAACACACAATAGAATGTATTACCCGCCTATGTATCCATTAGTATTCAAATGATTATATCGTGAAAAAATACGCATAAACCGGATTTCTGCAATCCAAAGCGGAATTTGGACGATTTTTTTTTTCTCATTGATTTTTGTCCTCTGCCACTCTCGGATTTAAAAAATTGCCATATTTATAATTTATCGTACGAAAAATAACGCGCCATATATTTTATGTATGACGTGTGTATACGCGACATAGATGAAGAACGCGCAAAATTCAGTCAGGATGAAAATATTTTAGATTCAATATAACCGATTTGAAAATTAAAAAGAAAATCTGTATAAAAGGGACCGTAACTATGATCGATTGTCTGCGGCCGTACGGTGTTGCCGCAAGAGCGAAAGCGTATGTACCGGAGGGGCGAACCGAGCAGGGCAGAAGGACGGAAGCGGGGGGCCCTGGACCCCCAAGAGGCGCGCTGACACCCTCGACCTGACGTAATCTTCTGACAGAGTAAGCCGGTAATCTCCGGGATTACTTTGTACTCCTGGCTACCGTCCTCACGGCCATATTTACTCACGCCGTTGTAATTCGCGCTGAGAATCCCTGCAACGTAACAGCGTTTCCAGCCTAAAATCCTGTCGGAACATCTGCAGAGGATATCTGATTACCAATGGCGGCTTTTGATTTCTCGGCGGCCGCCAAAGTGCATTTCCGTCAAGTTTCAGATGATACGTTTTGACAGCGCCTTTCGCAATTTCCAAGTCAAACATATCTCGATAATTACACAGAAAAAAAAAATGATTTTGCTGAAATATCTATTTGGGTAAATATTTTATTTCGGTATAGACATAGATTTGAAAATAATTTTTGTTGAATTTTTTGTCAAAATATAATTAGGAAATTGAAGCATAATGAGCAATGCTACAAAAAGTTCTAACATTCTAACAATCAACTTTATACCTATATAATTATAATATTTTGATAATCTAATAAAATTATTTTTAAATATTTTAGCAAAACGTTCTTTTCGTCTAAAACTCCTATATTCTTAGCATTATTGAATCTATTTATTACTACGATTTTTTCACGCAACGTAAAAATAATTATTATTAATTGTTACTTTTTATAGTGGTTGACAAATTATAGATAAAGTGTTTAATATTAAGTGCAAATGTTCTTGTTCACAATGCGTATCGTTACTTTGTAAGATTGATCAGTGAGACAAAAGAACGTTCCGGACGTTCTACAACGGTGAAAGAAGACGAATTGCAAGTATCGTTTAATGAATATTCAACCCAATCGACTTGTAAACATGCAACACAATTGGGAGTTGATCATTCAACAATTGTTCGTCGTTTAAATGCAATGGGAAAAATCAAAAAGTATGAAAAGTGAATGCCATGAATTGTCCTAACTGGCAATGTCAGGCCACATGTTGGTGAGGAGACCAATTAAAGAAATATTAGAATTGGATTGGGATGTTTTCCTGCACCCGCATTGCTTCAGTAATCTATAAACTGTAATATTTAAAACATAAGCATAAAAATAATAACCCTAAATGAAAATTTTATTTATTTTATTTATTCTGCGTCTTTTAGTCGAACAAATTAATTGTAAAATTTATAAATAATGAATATAGCAATGAATATAGTAAAATATAGCTCGCGTGTCCCGATAAAATCCGAAAGAATCTCGGCGCTTCGCCCTCTCATCATTAATATCCTGACTCGCGAAGGATCCTCGATCACAAAGTTTAAGAGGCAGCCCGGCATGCATTGTGCGAATTTACGGGGAGGCAGCAATCTTCACGAGAGAGAGAGAGAGAGAGAGAGAGAGAGAGATACGACAGTGTACACACGACAATGAAAGAGACAGAGGGGTGGCGCGAGGCGGCGAAGAACAGAGGGGGCGAGGCGGTCGGTCTGGCTGTGACGCAATTACGGCGCAGACTCATTGTTTCATTAGCGAAGACAAAGGGAATCTGGAATAATGAACAAATAGGCGCGTTTATGTAGCGCCCGTCCTCTTCTCCAGGCTCCAATTAGAACCTCCTAGAGGGGGCGGGGGAGGGGGGACAGGCGTGAGGGAGTCGAAGGAGGGTCCGTTGTATCGCCGAGGCACGTACCGTATGACATCCTCACAGCGAGCGCGCGTATACACAATATTTCCTCGCACACGGACCTTGTATATGATGCGTGTGCGAGGCCGACAATTACCGGCGTGCGTGAATTAGACGCGTCGCGCCGCATCAAACGCCGCTCGCACCTGCGCTCGTGCGACGCGCTCTGGACCGTGCACGGATGCTGGACACCGCGATTACGTTGGCTCTCTCCTATATAGCTATTTTCGGTGATTGGATTTCGCGGAGCTCTCCTCTCTTCTCTTCTCATCATGTAGTTATCCACGCTTCTTTGGACTTGTAAAATGCAGAAAATTTTTCACGGTACCATGTATACCTCGAGAGAAATAGTTCGGTATAGAATATTTATCGGTATAGCTCTATACCCGCGATAGTTGTGACTCGAAAATATTTGAATCCACAAATTGTGTTGGAAATTGAGAAACGAGCGGAAAATTTCTATAAACGTGGATTTATTGAAAGTGGACATTTTTCAATTTACGGGCTGTTGGAAAAAACAGCTTTTCGTGAATTAATCAGTAGTTATCGTTGTCACGCAGCGTTTTAAAAAGCATGTCGCACGTGATACGTGCGATCGGTAATCCTGCGACAAAGAGCGACACATTCGTTTAACAAGAGGGTGCAGCCGATTAAAAACGTTTTACGCCCATTATCAACAAATTTCGGATTAAATTTGTATTGAAAAAAAAAAAAAAGCGGAGAGGAGAGAAAGATATCGCGCGAGGGTGCGAAGGAAAACGGCGCGGTCGGTGGTCCCTGCGAAACCATGGCTTTGTTCTCAGCTATTACTCCCCCTCGTTCGCCCCCTCCTGTAACCCTTAGGATATTATTATATCTCCCCGTTTGTCGTTTCTCCTCCATCCTCTCGCGATGTTCGAGGTGGCGGTAGAGAGTCGTACCTATCGTATTTATTTTATTAAAACCATTTCCCGTGCTTCCTCCTGCGAAAGCTCCGCGCTCGAATATAAGATAATTATTTTCCAGAGCCATTATACAGAATAGAATGTACCAATCCTATTTCAGCTCTTTTTACTAAGGACTTTTTATGAAATCTTTTTTTACGAATAGTCTGTTCTTTTTTCGCAATTTAATACAGTCTTGACCATAAATGTAAAACACCTTCATATATTAACGTTTTATAACAAAAATAAACTAAAAAGGTTTTATTTAAAAAATAATATTTATTGTTTTAATATCTTATTAACTTTTTTTACTATCTTCTAAGAATTTTTTTGACCACCTTTTCTAAGAGAAAATTCACTACGGTACTAGTAAGTTATCTATGTCTCTTATGCTACACTCAGAGAATTAAAGAGACATCGTGACAGCAACTATAAATGAGACAACTACACAGACAAATGTTACAGTTGCTACAACCGGAAATAATGATAATTTTCGCTTACCAATACATTTGGTTGTAATATCCATAAGATGAATATACATTTTCTAGCTGATATGCCACAATCTTACTTAGAAGATTATCACAATTGTACTATACTTATAACCAAAATATGAAATAATGAGTGACTTTTAATCGTGGCAGCAGTAAATGTTTTCTCCGTATATACAAATTTTATATGTAGAGTTAATGTAGTTAAACTATTATAGTTGAATAAACTGTTTTTTGTAGTATTTATTACAAGTATAAAATAGTTTATTCAAATATGTACATTACTTCTACGCATATAAAACTTGTGTAATTGTCACCATTATATACGTATAGTTGCCATCACTATATTTTTTTTAAGTGTATGTGTATTGTTTTATTCATCTTGATCTTTTTATAAAAATTCACGAGATCTATTCCCTACAATACGAAATACTGCAATATTGCAGCAATATTATCCCGTAAATTCCACACTGGTGCGAAATCCGCTCCATCAAAAATATTTTTTTATTTTAACACATATTTTAACGTATTTTTGCTATACATCGTCATGATAAAATTAACGTTTAAAGATGCAAAAGTCAAATTCGCATCAATGCGGAAGTTGCGGTTGCATGGTCGGAGTGTGGAATTTGAGGGTTATTTTGAAAGATGGCAATATTTCATAAAAATTGCTGCAATATTTTACAACATTTCAGTAATTAATCCAGTTTTATTTGCTAACATATTACTGCTTAGCATCATATTCTAAAATACGTACGTTAAAATTGTATAAAATAATTTGAGTATCTAGAAAACATCCATAACGTCTTCAAAAGATTCGCCAACTCGTTTTGTATATACCTTCTTACAGACCTTCCGGACATTTTCTTCTTACGAGAAGCGTGTCCATCTTGCGGCGGAACCGCGTATTTACTTCTTGAATTGTAATGTTTCAACAGTATACTACAATATTTCCCACAAAATATTAAAATTACAGTATTTCACAATATTAATGCGATATTTTTAATATATGTAAATTTCAATATTGCTACAATATTTCTGCAATATTTTGTACTGTAGGGAATGAGAATGTATGCATGCGCGTGTGTATGCCATACTTATTGCTAATGAGATTGTCATTTTGTATCATCAAGAAAAAATTTTCATGAAAATTCCTGATTTTTAAGAGAAAAAGAGAAATCCCCCCAAAATTACAGGTTTTCTAGGTTTCCCTGGGTAATAAAACATCCTGAGTTTTTCTGTTAGTTGGCGCGTACGTGCAACGAGTGAGGATTCCGCACGAGAACCCGGTTATTGTGCATCCATTGTCGGGACAAAAGTCAACGGTGGAGAACCGCTGGGTGTAATAAAGTCTATTTCAGCCGGTATTATGTCAAGTTAGCCTCGTTAGCCGAACTCGAGCTTTTTAAAAAACACTCGGTCGCCGTGGTTGCTGTCGGCTCGTTGAACATGCACGGCGGAAAGTGCCCCTCTCGGTCACCCAGCCATCCCTCCCTCAACGTCCGCCAACCAGCCTGCCGCACCCTCGTGCTTTTCTCTGCCTCAGAACGCCACCTTCTCCCTTCCTCCACCTACCCGCACATGCAATTATCTTTGCACATTTGCGGACATTGCGGAGTGTCAGATACGACCGCGTCCGTCTCATTTTTCTCCTATCCGTCCACCCCTCCCGTCGTTTCTATATGACTTTCGCGAGACTTAACCCTCTGGTCTGCGCGCGTGTAGTATACTTATAGTCGGATGACTGAGATGTCGAGAATATTGAATCAGAGAATTATGCAAACTTCCGCGAAGCTGGCTTTTGAGAAGTTTAACTTCCCCGGATGCACGTATATCGCAATATGATATTTATTCATATTTAGCATAACCCAAAAATTGTATTATGAAAAAGACATAAAACATTAAAGACACAAAATAAAAACGTAGAACCGCGTAGAACGAAAATTGTTATACATTAGGAGATATTATGCGTGTGTTAACACCAAAACTATTTTTATGTTATATAACATTTACGCATTGAATAATGACTTGGAAATCAGTAAACCAAACATCAACAGTGTATGCATATTATATGTATATTATATTTTTTTTCCGCGCAAGAAAAGTTCTTCGAGCCATTATAAAAAAAGTTAATTCAGTGTAACTTCTGCATCAAAGTTACGCTCCTAATTATTGATCCTCCGAGGCTGAAACGTAACGTTAATCCATGCTAACCGCGACGATCGTAATTTGCAGGTGTGGTTCCAAAATCGGCGGGCGAAATGGCGTAAGAGCGAACGTCTAAAGGAGGAGCAACGCAAACGCGAGGGTGGAAACGGCGGTGGTGGCGGCGGCGGCGGCGGCGGTGGCGGTAACGCGGAATCCTCCGCTCTGACCGCACCAACGTCTTCATCGGCGGGCCCGAGTCCCACGGGGAATGACCCAGAGGGCACAACGACGAGCAGCAGCGCCGCCGACACGGAGGACGCCGTGGCGGAAGGTGCCGGTGGCGGTGGTGGCGGCGGTGGCTCCAGGAGCCCCAGCACGACTTCCGCCTCGGTCAGTCCTCGGCCCCAGCCGAGTCAGCCGTCTCTAGGTGGCGTCTCGACGCCACCACCGACCCCCATAAGAGCGCCGCCGCCGCCACCGAGCACCGTGGGGGGCCTTGGGCCACCCGCTGAGAGGTGAGTTCTTAGCTTCGTTTGTATTTACGTCTTTAGGAAATATCTTCCTCCTTCCTGAGTTTTCCTCTCTCTACTTCCCCCCCGCCTCGGTTCCTCCCACCTACCCCTTATAAACTCTCTCGGACGATTTCAACGGGTAAGTGGGTGCAAGCGCCGCTGAACACCGCCGGCCGGATGCTCGATACGCGCCATTAAACCACTCTTCGTGACGGCATTGCTAGCCCCGACGCCCGCCGGTTAAGCCGCTTCTTCTCTCAGTAACTCCCCTCTCCCACCTTTCACCTCTTCCGTTATAGCCACTCGTATAATCGCGATAATCGTCGCCTCGTTAAACTGCAGCTTCCACGGGAGCCCAGCGACGGTGGCGGGGACGACAAAGCGATGCGCACACCACTTTTCGCTCTGAACTTTTGTCTCGTGAAACTAAATGGCGTCTTGTTGTTTATGACTCACATGTCGACAGAGAGAAGCGCCAATATGACGTGCTAAAGAGTTTGCGACAGATAAAAAGGTTAAAGAACTAGCGACGGTTTTTCGCGGGGAGATTTTGTATACATAACACATTTTGTATATTATATGTTAGTTATGAGCAAGTAGATTAAAACGTTTTCAAATTATTGACTTTTACGAATGCAAATTGTTAGCCATATTAGTACAAACTTGGCTAAAAGTATAAAACATCTTCACAAATCGATATAAACGTTTTATATTTAACGAAAAATGAATGAAAAAATAGTTTTGAAAACTAATATTAATAACTTTAAGTTACCACACTGGTATGAATTCACACCAACAAAATTTTCACTTCGCGCAGTAACTCTTTAATTTCTTACTTTCTTAATTTGTTGCAATAAAATATTATTTTTGTTTAATTTTATTATTACCAATGAGTTTCCCCCCGGGCATAATTTTACACCAGAAAACCATATAATCGAATTACTTTTGTTTTCTTCGTTTCAAAGTCACACATAACGAAAGATGAGAAATTCGCACCACTGTGGTAACTCAGGATTAATATTTTGTTAGTTTTCCTTTGGATTTTATTAATAGCTTTTCCAAGAAAATACAATAAGTCGAGAGTGTTTTGTGTAATATTTAAGGTTATATATATATATATATATATATAACATTGCGCGTTTTTGAAGAATAATCATTATACCATACCTAGGTATATTTCTTTCATCTATGAGTTTTTACATAATTTAATACACATTCTAATAAGTATCGTAAATAATAACTTAACTAAATAATTTTTCAAATAATAAAATGTATCTTGATACTTTTCTTCTTATATCCTACAAGAGTACTTGTTTACGTAAATATCTATTTACATTATCAATGTTTGAGATAGCATAAAAGAGAGTTCAGCGTACATGTGTATAGAAAATCTAGAAAAATATTTGTACCACATAAAATATTTCTACGAGAGAGACGGGTTTCATCGGCCATACGTATACAAGGGGACCGGAGTACGTCCGAAGAATCGGAAAGGGGCGATTTATCCTGCTCGCGATCCTCTCTTTCCGCGGGGACGGAGCACATTCGTTTATAATCTCCGAGACGACGACAGTGGGGCTCTCTGTGGATCGACGTGGAGGTCGGGAACAAAAAAATGCCGAAAAACACGCGTGGATAGACACGCGTAATGTTTGCGAGAGGAGGGCACGTTAGATGTCGACAAGACGACGGAAAGGTATAGCGCGGGTGGCTCTGAGGCGGTCGGGGTGCCAAAGGGGTGCCAAGGAGGGGGGGACGGTGGGCCTGATACCAGGGTCGAGGGAAAAGGTAAAGAAGAAACGGCAGGAAGATACTCCTTCGCCGTCCCCGCAGTTGTAATTTATTTAAAACCGCTCGCCGTAAATATATCCCTATCATTTATTCAGAGGAACGGCGAAGCTCCTGCCGGGGGTCGCGGATGGAGAGGAGAGGTGGTTGGGGGGAAAGCAGGGGGGGAGGGAGGGTGTAAGCTCTGCGTTCCTTCTTACCTTAGCCTCTACCTAGCTATCTTAAGAGCGACTAACTTCATGCTGGGGCGGATCCACGTTGCAAAGACATTGTGTCTCGTCGCTAGATCGCTCTTTTGTCTCTCAATTCTCTTAGAAGAGGTTGTTACGTAAGAATTGATTATGCCGTTGTTCTTGTTAGCTCAACGAAAAGCAGGTACTTTGTCTTGGAAATCGCGCCTATGTTCGACTGATAAAACGCAAGCTTCCGCATCGAAAGATCAACTCATTACCAGCTAAAATGGTGAAGGAATTAATATAGTCACACTAACGATTGCGCGATTGTGATTAGCGATTGGTAATTACTTTTCAACCAGTCACCGATTGCTTTGCTCTAACTGGTTGAAAATTAATCGTCAATTACCAATCACGCAATCGGTATAACATGACTACGGCTTAAAACAGTTTGTTATCCAATCAGCATAACTGATCACAATAATGTCAAACGTTATAATGAATTGTGATTGATAATATTACTAAAAATCATCTTTATAATAAATTATTTTAAAACCATTTTACGCCATTTTGATATTATGACGATTTTTTGTTGTTTTTCTGGCCATCTTATTGATTGAAATGTGTATTTAAAAAATTGTTAATTGCAATGTGTATTAACGATATCACATCTAATAATATATGCAGCTCAGAATCGTTTCCTGTCACTTTTATTACTCGTTTTAACTCCATGCTATATTCACTACCGGTGGAGCTGAGAGCGTTTAATGTTATTGAATTTTAAATAAAGATTTTAATGGAGTCTTATTACACGGAAAACGCGACCTCGTCTAGGTAATATCGTAGTTATCGACGTCATTACTTTTCTAGAAGCGATTATAGGATAAAAAACTAGATATACCTAGATAAGTAAAATGGAGCACATAAATATTAAATAAAATAACTAAAGTGATCACACGTGTATGTTCGAGTAACTAACAGACTGAAAATTTATACAGATGAAAAAGGCAGACAAAAGTAAAGGATACGGGATAGAAAAAAATATTTCAAATTACGAGGTACAAGGTTAACTTTTATTTTTTACTTTGTACTTTTTTTTAGAAGAGTAAAAGAATTTTAAAAAATTTGCAATATATATAGATAGTAAAAATACAACAGTATTTGTATATAAGAAAGATTTTTACTCAGAAGAAGCTTTATTTGTACAAAATAAACATTAATTAGCAATTTATTAACAATAAATACGTTTCCTAATATAAACAAAAAAGTCTTCGCAAAAATAATCGTGTTTATGATTTTAGAAGACAAACTTTTCAACAAATACTTTTTGTGCGTTTAAATAATTAAAATTTAAATATAATAATACAATTTTTCATTTTCACTTATTATTAAGACAGTATATTTTTATTATTTATATCATTTTAGATCAAATAATTTTGAGAAATATGTTTTATTTTTCATTAATAAATTATTAATTAATATTTATTATTAATGTTTATTTATTAAAAATAGGGTTTTAAGAAAGGTATCTGCTGTATGAATACTTTTTGCACTTACTGTATATATAATTTGTTTCTGCATTAATCGAATAATAAAAAAAATACGCACGCGAAAACAAGTAATTAATTAAGCCAAAATTCCATTTCATAAAGAAAAATGCGATTGGCACAACTTTAATTGTCTAAAAATCGCCTTCGAATTATTACTAAAAATTTCTACCTATAGTATTTTTTCTTTTTACAACGATTATTTTGTTCCAAAGGCGTGAGTGGATGTTAAGTCTTACGTCATCTTTGCGAGATAATCAGCGTCATTTCAGCCATTACCTTTCCATATACCGTAACTCGACGTCGTAACTCAGTGCCTAGTATACGCGTCGATAAGGGGGATGTACCGAGTCGCGCTTCGTCCATCACGCGAGCGGCGCGGCGTTCACGTATAGGTATGCATTTGCATGTGTGAGCGCGGCAAGTAAACGAGCGCGCACGTAGAGCAAGGCGCACGGTAGACTACGCGGCTAATTGCCGCTAATTATCGCGCTTACCGCGGTTCGGCTCTTCCTCTCGCCGCCATCCACCGCCGTCGCCGTCTCCGTCGCCCTCCGCGCGTCGCCGCGGTTTGTCGCCCCTTCCCGCCCTTTTCTCCCTTAAGCCCGATACAACCCCCCACCCCCGGGCAACCACCTGAAATCCGTTACTCTGGCCTGCCGACGAACTGCGTCTTTCCTACCCTCGCCGCCCACCCCACTAACGACCTAAATGCCGTGGGCTGTCTGCCCTAACTCCTACCCACCCCCACGCGTCCTCTCTACCAAACCCTTCCCACCTACTCTCGCTCCCGGTCTCGGCTTCGACTCGAGCACCGACTCGAGTTCGTTACATTAATTAAACAATATTTGCGATTAATATTTGAGATAATCATCAGCGCCTCAAAGCAGCCTCCGCTCCTCTCGGAGGATGCGGAACATCACGCGTGCTAATCGGATTAGCGCTTGTGAAGCTGCGGCTCCTTCTCTCTCTCTCTCTCTCTCTCTCTCTCTCTCTCTCTCTCTCTCGCTCTACTTACCTATCTATCTATTTAGCTATCTATCTTTCTCCCTCTCTGCTCCATCCGTTCTAGGTTTCTGTCTTTCTCCTGTACCTCATTCGCGTCTGTATGTCTGTCTCTTGCTTTCGCTATACACTGATAGGTAGTTGGAATCGCGCGAAATTGCGACGTCCTTTTGGCGATAATCGCGCCAGTGCTTGAAATAGCGTTAATTCGCGGACGAGTTAAGGATCGTTTCCGGTGTGATGATTGAGATCTCAGTGCGCGACAATTGTGCTATTGCCATTAATTGAAAAAATTACGAATTAAGAGAAAGAAAAATTTAAAAAATAATTAATAGTCTTTTTAGTATATTATTTTGAAACAAAAAATTTATCATTTTAAATGTGGATATGAGATAGCTTTATCTCATCTTAAAAATTTAAATACTACACATTGTGTTTTTTAACAAAATGAACAAATCATGAGAAAATTTTTTCGCAAATTTTTTTATGTTGTACTTGAATATAATACATACGAAAAGTTTGGTAGCGATTTAGAACCTGGATAAAAAATTATTTCAATAAGAAATAGATGTTTAAAAGAAATAGTTTAAGTAAAATAAGAAAATTTTTATTTAAATTGTAAAATTATTATATATAACATTTTTTTATAGAAAATATCCAATTTTAGTAATTTTTATAGAAACTATCTTATATGTTCTTAAACTCTTTTATATAGGAATTTATCGAACCATTGTATTCTACATTTTTGCACTTTTGACGATAAAAGGAGAACGTAACAATCTTCAGCAAGAAGTAATTTCTATCCCCTTGCCAGTTTCACCCAGACAGAGATCCCAATAGGAGAGAAGCGCGTTCTACTCCAAACTAATTTTAATTAAAAAATTAAATTTATACTTTGTCATATGTTTTCAATTCTAATTTTATTCCCTATTCATATTAATTTTTTCCTCTTGTCAAACTTTCAGCACCACGGGGATAGGCGCAGGCTTCAGGCCGGTGGAACCACCAACATCCCTTTTCTTCTCGCCTCATCTGGCCGCTCAGTTCTCGCCACCGCTCTTCGGTAATAAAGTTGTCAGTAGCGCGTCGGCGTCGTTGACCTCGACGACGCCATCGTTATGGACCACCAGCGACCAGCATCGGCCGAGCAGCCTTCAAGAAATGTTATCTTGGTCGCCAACCGGCTGGCCCGGTTCTATCTGCGGCTGTTGCAAACCCGGCACCGCCGGTACCGGCACCACTGATCTCCATCGAAGTAACAGTTTGGCGGAGCTTCGAAGAAAAGCTCAGGAACACTCGACTGCCTCGGCTCTCCTCGGTGGTCTCGCCGGCTTCCCCGGAGGGCTACCCCTGCCTCTTCCTTTGCCGCTGCTGCCGCCCTTGTTGGGTCTCTCCAGGCGACCGGAGCACCATCATCACCACCACCTGCCCAGCGTGGTGCATCAGATACAACCCACTACCAAAGAAGATCCCTAGGATCGCCTCCCCGAATGCCGGAATCGTCTCATAAACGCAAGATTTAAATCTCAAAGGGATATTCTGCGCGTATCGGATGGTTGCAAAGTCGAAGCTAGACAGCGATATAACAATCTCGGTGAGTTCGGATCTCGATGCTATTTAGAAGCTGGAGAATGTTATATATGAAGAATGTTACAAATATAAAATGTTATAAAGAATATATAGAATGTTATACGTTCTGTATTCTTTCATATACGGAGACTTATTTTTCTAGCTCCTTTGAAGTAAATATTACCGAAACAAATAATCTTTTCTGTTAAATTTTATCTTGTAATTCACAGTCTTTTCCTTTGAGTCGTTGATTTCATTGAATTAAGAATTGTAAGTTTCCCGAAAGTTATACAGCAGCGTCGAAAATTGAACTCATCGATGTTATACCATCAATCTTTGTAAATGCTTTTCTCGTTATAATTACATATTAATCTTCCGGTATTTTTTTGAACGGAAAAAAGCTTTTCTGAGTTTCGACGTTGTGATAGTTCAAGCGAGTTTAAGGGTCTCAATTCCGGAAGACGACGAAGAATTAACGAACCGCAATGTCACAAGGTGGTAACTTTGGCTTGGTAAGGCGGCTCGCGCAAACCCTGCAAATTGTATTCATATTGTCTTCGATTGCGACTTGTTAAAGTAAACATGGCGCGAATCCTGTTAAGTAACTTGCGCAATCTTCGATAGAAAACTTATTTTAGCTCATCTAACACGTTGATTTTTACAAGAGAGAAGTTTCTGTTTGCAACAAATTTTACAATCAACTTCACATTTTTAGCTTATTTACGTAAGAGAGGATCGGTTTTATAAAAAGTTCCGTAAAGTATAAAACACTGTTTAATTTGCATTTTTTTTTTCACTTTAAAAGTTGCCAATTATTTATTATTATTTTCGATGTTTCCCGGCTCTCTATCGTTTCGGATTTTGATAAAAATGGGAAACAAACAAGATACCATTAATACTCATTGCATATGCAATAAACCGTTGAATAATGGAACGCTATCAATTTGCAGATTACTTTGTTATATCCGCGAGCAATGTAAATAGGGGAGGTGCATTACAATAATCTTCTGTATAGTATTCTCAGACACATAAACCGTTTTCTCACATATGTAATCAGCAATAGCGTCTAAATCTTGATATTATGCAGAATTTATATTTTATTTATTGCCTTAAAGGGATGCTGGAGTGACGGTCGACTTGATCGATATGGATATTACAGATTTTTTTAACTTCAAATAAACGGAGTCAATAATAGTGACATCTTTAGTTCATTTCTTATATTATCGCTCTGTCTCGTTCAAACGCATACACCTGTCCTCGTTTAACATATTGCAACGCCATCTCTTGCAAGAGCGAGCAATTACTGCAAGACACAATTACCGCTTTGTTTACCATTCCGAGTCTTTGCTCAGTATTTGTATATACCTATATTTGCAGAAATATAAATTTTTTTTTTTATTGTCGAGCCTTCTCTCAATATTATTAATTTTAATCTTAATTTCATAAATTCAGTATTGCTTGTGCACATAAAACACTGGATGCTGAACCGTACGAACTATAAAACTTTTGTATTAAGAAATCATCTAAGTCGGGTGACAACTCTGCGAGTTGAAAAAAATGTAAGTTTTTAACTTTTTTCCAATTTTAGTATAAAGTCCACTGCAGTACTTTTCAATTTTGCGTCTACCTTAATTCTGTAAAAGAATTTTTGATTCCGTTCAGTAAATTTGAAGAATTTTATCGATCCGCAATTTGGTCACTCCAGCATCCCCTTAACTCGCGACCTCCAGACACGTTTGTATCGCCACTATTCACTATTTACAACGTATGAGTAAACCATTAAGTTCCATGTGTATCGTAAAATATTTGGCAAATTCGTTAATCACGGCGAAAAGTATTTAAGAGAAATTTTGCGAGAATGGGATTTCGGACTGACTTTTTGAATTTGGAATGTCAATACGTCGCGATATACATACACGTTTGTATTGTACATACATAATGAGAATAAATGCGGTGAGAACGGGAACGAGAACGACGCGCGATCGCGTCGAGGCATGCGGAGATGTATAGCAAAGTGTGTTTATAAATGGTTTCGTTTCCTTCCACGCGAGTAAGAAGACGCGACGGACCAACACGTGCCTGATGCGCTGTATATTCAATTGCTCGATACGCTCGACCAGTCGATTCGTTCAAACCACGCGGACAGGCTCGAGTGTGCATTCATCATAAAATTCCTACGAGCGGGAATCGAAATCAATATAATCTCGGTTCAGTTTTTCGATACCGATGTCAGAAGAAGAGGGAAAAATGTCGGATGTTTCGGATATTCCTCCAATTAAATTGATCTCACGGAGATTATATGGGTTTTAATCCCCGGCCACAGACATTAAAGCGAAGAAAACTCGTTTCGAGTTGGCTACTACTCTTATATGCCTTAAAAATCGTCGATTGACCGGCAGTATTAACCGGATTTCAAATCTTTGCTACGTTTGCGAGTACCGTGATTCATCAAATAAAATCCGTCATTTTGGCGCAAAACTAGAGAGAGGGAGAGAGAGAGAGAAAGAAGGCGAAATTACTGCACGGATTTCGTTTGATAATTACGACGAGATAATTTCGACGAGATAACGATAATTCCATTTATGTCGTAATCCCTCTGAATTTTTCGCGAAGCGAAAGGCGTAGAAGCTAAACGGGCGTAGTTGTTTGTAGAGACCTGTATATTACCTCCCGATAAATAGTCAGTGCTAATCAAAGATAGTCTAATGGAAGGTATAGCGTAAGGTAGCGATTAACTGTGTAGTCAGAACTGTGGTAGCGATAATAAACTTGTTCTCTCATGTGATGAATCCTGGTGTGTATAAATCATTCATTCGCATAAATTATCTTGCAACTGTTCCCTCATATATACGCGGCTTCCCTCATATATCGCGCAAGTATTCGAATTTAGTTATCCCGCATTTCGTTCCACCGTCCGATTTTCCCGTCCCAAAAATTCCGATTCCGTAACTTTATTTTACTCGTGGCGGCACGTTACCGTGAGATTGCATATCGCCGGATATCGCCCCGCGATTCGATCTCGGTGCAATAAGTTCTCCATCCTCGTGTCCGCATCAAGGAACGCTCCTTCGATCCCATATAGACAAAATAATTGTGCCATAACTGAGAACAAGCGAGGATCGACTCGCCGAGTAGAACCCGCGGTATAAAAACACAGGAGGAGCTAGTATAGGAGAAATAATGCAAGAGAGAGAGAAGAAGAGAGAAAAGACGCGGTCTCACGCGCGGAAGTAGAATCGCAGTAGAAGAGCGAGAGAAAGTAAAGGGTCGCGAGTCGGCGAAGGCAAGGGCCGAAGGGAGGAGGACGTGGGAGGGGGGGTGGCAGGATCAACCCTCCTCGAGGGTACACGCCGAGTCTTCTCGCGCGGGGTAAAAAGAAAGGAGAGAAAGAGCACGCACGGAGGGGTAGGCGTATAGAAGAAGGTGGAGGATGAGGAAGGACGAGAGAGGGTGGCGGCGCGCGGGAGGGCGAAACGGAGAAGCGAGCGAGGGGGTTGTTCCCGGCTCGACCAACCAGCGGCAAGACGCCATTGATCGGCACGTGGCTCCCGGTTGGTGCAACGAATTTCGTCGGGGGTGGAAGGGAGGCAGAGCTCCTCTGCCTCCGTCGGCAGCGGTGGCGGCGGCGGCGGCGGCTGCGGCGGCGGCGGCGGTGGTGGTGGCGAAGGAGACGGAGGTGGTGGATAGAAAGAGGAAAGCCGGCCCTGGTGGAAGACGGCAGAGAGGAGGACGGGGGTGGGGGTAGAAGGGTGGCGGACGCGCGTGTTCTGCACACTCCGTTACACTTACTGGTAAACCGTATTAATCAACGACATCATGGTTTATCCCCCATTCCTCTCCGCCTCCGCGCATCTACCTTCCTTAACCTCCTCTTCCCACTTCCTCCCGCTCTCCCTTCTCTCGCTTCATCCTCACTTCCACCCCCTTCCTTATCCACCTTCACCACCATCTCCGCGGACTCCATCGCGATCTATAGCCAACGCGCACCGACATAGTCTTACAGCACCCTCTTGCCCAGTGTAGCGGGAGATAGAAAGACGGCGGATGAGAGAGGAAGGGCGAGGGAGGACGAGGGAGAGGGTGAATCAAGGCGCCGGGCCACTTTGGGAGAGGCGATCGACGCTTAACGATGTCTCTCGATACCCATTACGCGGCTAGCCGGGATTCAACGAGTCGGTACCGCGTCGTTCTCGCGTCATTGTGTGCATCAGCGAACGGACTGGCGTTCGCAGAAAAATCCGATTGATCCTTCATATCCTACCCTCGATACGAGTTCCTTCCTCGTAACTCGTCGGAACGGGATGGGCGGATTTTGCGGATACTCTGTCTTTCCATCCCCCGCATCGCCGCTTAGTGGTCCTTTACAATTCAGACAACGCGCGCGGAGTATCTCTTTTACGGCGAACACGATCTTCGCGGCCATGCGAATAAAATAGCTGTTGACACGAGAGACGGTTCCTACAAAGATTCGATGTGATACTTTATCGAGGAAGGAAAGCGAATAAAATTGAATTCTTACGTGTGCAAGGATATATCAACCAAACGGTTATACGTATCATTTAAAAAATATTTGAAAAAAAAAACGGATTTAATACAGAAACAAGAAAGGAGAAAGAGCTTCTATTTACATAAACATCAAAAATTATGAAATTGTTAATTAGGAAGATCGACATCGTAAATAAGATTCCGTTACTTCGCGTAATCTTAAAATTGAATTTGCACACATAATTTCTCAGACCTCAATATAAAATGAGACTATACAGTTAAGCATTCAATGCAACATGTTAAAAATAAGTAAATATTAATATGACTCATAACATGACGAACAAAATGAAATTCTAGATGTTGCAAGATGTCGAATAATTTATTAATATGTCAATTTTTAACTAACAAAGATGGTAAGAGTAACGGAAACAGTAACTCTTTTGTTAATCAAAAATGTTTTATTAATAAATTACTCGAAAGATTGGATTACCTTCTGTTAGGAGAAGTAATCCCTACAGTGGAGGTAATCCAATCTCTTGAGTTAAATAACATTTTCTTATTTCTCATTTTCTTCACTTCATGTGTATCGAAATGAAAATTAATCCATTTCTGTGGTTAGTTTTTCAAAGTAAGCAATGCATTTAATAAATAATACATTAAATTTGAATAAAATTCGATACATTTTCTTAAGTTAAACTGTTTAACTATTGTTTCAGTTAAATTAACGACATATTGAGTAATAACAATGTAACATTTTGAATTTTATTTAATGTCGATCTTATTTTTCCATATTACTTTACACATTACGAGCCATATTAATTACTTACTTTTAATGTTTTCAATATTTTTCTTAATAATAATTGTCATCTTAATAAACAATAACATCTTGAATTGTTGGCTTTATTTCTACATGCAACAAATTGAGATTATTCTTATCCGTTCATTCTTCCTACGATCGATAATTAAGCGTCATTTCGCTGCGCGATCCCGGGATCTCAATTTCAATACAAACTCGTGGGGAAGGGCTCGTTTTAATCGGGCACAAGTAACTGATTTTCGAGCATCACGAGATTCACGCTTAACAGAGAGAAGATGGTTGAGGCTGCCTGACGCCGGTAGACAGTGATTAATACCGCGACGTCGTCTGGCGTCTCTCTCCCATACCATCTCTCTTTCCTCCCCTTCGCCCTCCGATGTATGCGTAGGGTCGTGCGCAAGAGGGCGTGCTCCGTTTCACCTCTCTCTCTCTCTCTCTCTCTCTCGTCCCGTCACCCCCGCGCTACCCCCGAAGCGCGCACTCCGCGGTAAAAGGTTTTACGAAATTCATTGTCAGGCAATTTGCATGTCAAAGCCGCTGAGAAACGCGGCGTTCCAGGACTCGGCAACAACAGCAGTAACAGCAGCAGCAGCAGCAACAGCAGCAGCAGCAGCTTTACTATGCTACCGTCGAGAGTATCTGTCTCGACTCTTCTTGGGCTTCGCTGCCGCCGCGTCGCCACTTTCAGCCTGATAGAATTAGGAAAAAAATAAGGCCACTTTGCGCGCGATGCCGCGAATGAAGGCAATCGTTTGTTACACGGCTCGATCCTCTTCTCGATCACTCTGGACTGTTGCATGCCTGACATTAAAATCCGCGCCTAACGATATTCCTCGATATCTTTAATTATCGAAAAGTGCTCCGTGTAATAACATATATACCGATTGAAATAATAAAATCGTAATAATAATGCGTAATTACGTCGATGGATCTCCCTTACTTCTGTTATACTGAACAGCTTAACCACATACTTCTATTATTTTTTAACAGAAGGAGAAGAATATTAAAAAATTGATGCTCCAATTTTCATCTTAAAAGCTCTCCAGTATCTTTCTTAACTTTTCCGCAGACTCTCTTATTTCCTCTCAAAAGAAAACGTTTTAACGTGATTAAAGCTCCAAAATGAAAAAAAGGGAGAAAACTTTCTTGCACAAGCTTTCAATGGATAACAAATATATTTTCCTTCTATTATTTTATTCATCGATGCTCCGACCTTTTTAGCTTAGCATTCTCTATCCTAATGTATGGTTCTATCATTTATCTTGGTAGGAAGTAAAAAAAATGAAGCGATACAACCACTCTTATCGATAAAATTTGAATGACATAAGTTATAATGAACGTTTACACAATTTGTAACGTATACACACGTTAAGATGAGAGATGCAAAAGCTCCGCCGGACAAAGAGGAGGACGCGGGTGGAAAAAGCCAAAGGAAGGGAGAGACCTTTCTCTCGGGTCCTCCCCCGATATAACGCCTTATAAAGAATAAAGCCACGGGCGGCGAGGGCGAGCGGAGAATTTATTGAGGTTGTCTGGCGAAACTAAGGGGATCAGAAGCCGCAATGATTTTCAATTTTCGAATCCACTTCGCGGTCGTTCCTTCGTTCTCTTTTCGACTCCGGCGGGGAGATCGGATCGACATATCTGGTTCACGTGTAACGTATACAGGATAGACGTAATCCCGCCCGCGGGAAAAACTCGTTCTCTCGCTCTGCCCCTGTTTCATCCCCCGACGCCGGATTGTGTCCGCGTACTTGTTAGGAACGGTATCGATATCGATTCGACTACCATCGATCTCATTTATCCCGTCGGACTAATTTGTTTCCCATAATCTCCTTTTGCATCCCGATTGCGGGAACGAAGAGTTTATTTTCAAACTGTATAAAAAAAAACGTGTCATTGAAAAACTTGACGTATTGCAGCGTGTTACGATGAAGCTTCTGACATCGAGATGGTTTTAGAAATAGTTGCTTCAATTAAAGTCAATTATATAAATACGATCCAAATAATAAATATAAAGAATATCAGAAAATAATTATTTTACGGAAATCAGACTTAATGCAGAGACGTCTTTAATGGAAGGATGAATAAGAAACGAAGTAAAGAAACCATTTAATTGACGTAATCTTTTAAAAAAAATATGATTATAAAAGATAGAAATAAAAAAACATTTGTATCTGTATTAAAATCGATCCTCGTTAAATTTTTGTGTTGAATTTTTAACATATTCAAGTGTTAATTTAACATATGATTGTTATTTAAAAATATTGTATTAAGTTATTTATTATTCAACGTTCCTTTCAGTACTAAAATAACATAATTTTTATAAGCAGAAAAATTATATAAAAATTATATAAAAATTATATAAAAACAATATATTTTAAAACGTAATTCTAAGGTAAATAAGTAAAACCTTAATTTTTTCCATAATATTTGTGTTACTTCCTAATATATTCATCTTATTATAGGCGTTTCGTGTATTATTATTATAACACATATTTGACTATATTAATAATAATAACCTTATATATATATATATATATATTTAGTTCAAACATGAAAATATTGTGTTATAAATCATGATAATTTTATATGTCAATATAATGAAACGTCATAAGATAAATGGTAAACAAAATAGACATGTTTATTCAATAAGAAGTGAAATCGCAATTACAGAACATATAACTGTTTTCTCAAATTCATTTACTATTTATGTAGTAATAATAACTAAAAAATATATTTAAAAAAGATTTGCAAGTAATATATCACTATTAATATTTGCATTAATTAGTTAAAAACAATTCCGAATACAGTGACTACAAATTAGGGGGGTTAAATTACGGTGAACGCTGGCATTTATTCTCTCAGCGAAGGATGGCATCGGAGAAGATCGTCAAGGGTGGGAATTTTCGAATTCCACTTGCGCAGCGATGTCGAAAATAGTGCGAAATGCTAAACGACCGCACCGGCTCGATCGGCGCGGGCGGCGGCACGGCACGTGGCGGTCGGTGCCACGAAAGGCGAAGACGCGAAAATGATCGGGGAGCGGCGCGGTCCCTAATGGAATTATAAATTCAATACCGGCCGGCACAGCGCACCTGAGTCTGTTTCCTGGTATCCGGGTAGATTTTCTCGCTCTGGATGCACCCGGTGTATATATACGGGACGTGTGCGCGCCGTGTGTGTGTGTTACGTGGCCGTGTGCGAAGCGTGGATATAGCTGTATCACGCGTATGTATCGCCGCCGCTACCGTAATTGCCATCCTAATAATTGTCACGGTGTACGGGCGCGTACCGCAGCCGCGCACTCCTGCCGCGCCGCGCGTCCTGCACCGTGTGTTTCCGGGTAAATGATGGCCCGCTATCCAATCTACGTTCATCGGACGAAACCGCGTAACCGGCCGAAGATTAGCCGCGTACGTGTGAGAGCGTTACGCGCGTGTCTGTGTCTACGGTCGCATGAATCACTCGCGTGACGTTTCTAATTGCGGATATTATTACAGCGCGAGAGGTCTATCTCGACGATGAGAATCGATGAGAGACGTAAAGAGATGGTTTCTGGCTTTTGGTGAAACTAATTTCGCTCAGATTTTCACTTTTACGCAGTAAAAAAGCATTTTGTACCTGTTACAATTTTTGGGTTGAATTTTTAATAGATTCATGCGTTAATTTAACATAATGTGGTTGTGGTACTTGAATATTGTTTGTGTTAGGTTAATATTTAACATTTCTTACGATTAAAATATAATACTATTGATACTATTATTTATTTGTGTAATATTATTTATGAGGAAAACTGAAAATAAATAAAGTTGGAGCGTCCCATGAATGTATATTAATTTGAACAGTAATGAAGTTAATCCTAATTGTCATCTTAATTTTGGCTCGTTCAATCTTGACCTTGGAATACCTTTCATTTAATTTTATTTACTGTGCATGTTATACGAGCAAGAAATTGAGATATACAT
This sequence comes from Cyphomyrmex costatus, assembly GCF_001594065.2. Classification (NCBI taxonomy): domain Eukaryota; kingdom Metazoa; phylum Arthropoda; class Insecta; order Hymenoptera; family Formicidae; genus Cyphomyrmex; species Cyphomyrmex costatus. The sequence continues at coordinate 846,349 of NW_017276095.1, forward strand.
TTTTAAATGTAATACTATTCAAAAAGTATATTCTTAGGTAAATTTAAAAAATATATTATTTTAACATTTTATAATCGTTAATTTTACAGAAGAAATATATGCTTCCACAATTTGCTTACAAATTGATCAAAGTTATACTTTGTGTTAATTTTTACCATATTCAATTTTACATAAATTTTGACATAATATTTTATATAATAATTGTGTTACTTTTTAATGTATTTATCTTGTGTTAAATTAAGTTACATATTTTTCAATTGTATACAAGTAAATAGATACTGTCTTTCTTAGGTTGAAACTTTCGAAAAAATGTGCGTTTCAAGCACGTTGAAAATAAGCGAGAGAAAAGAAGGTTCATTCTAAACTTTTGTTAGGCGAAAAATTCACGTTGATGAGATATTAGATAATTGAATACCTAATTAGATACGTAATTATGTGGCGATGTGAGTAAAGAAGAAAATTAGCGAACTTGTTAATTCACTATTACACTGCATATTCATTACTATTACATATTATTATATAAAATTATGTGAATTATTAGATACTTGATAAACTCGTTGGATGTAACGAATATGGGAATGTGAATATTATTAGAGTTAGTAGAGCAAATAACCGTCGCGGTGTGCGTGCGCGCGCGCGCGCGCGCGGTAAACCCCTAAAATAATCGAGTCTCATTATGTCAATTAAAAATGTAAGAAAAATTGAGCGTAATTCCATGTACGTGATAAAGTTTGTAAACTTAACCAAGCAATGAAGGATCACTTTTAAAAGCTTTATAAAATCTATCTTCTCCTATTTAGGGCTCGCTATTTTACAATCCTTAACAATGTTATTGAATGATTGTCATTAGTATAGAATTTTTCTTATTCTATAACAAAAAAAGAGCGATAAAATTAGAAACAATTAGAAACATTGTTATTAAGTTACAATTTTGTTACCGTGTTGTTAAATAAATAACGTCATCATTTATAGGTAAGTATTTATTAATGACAATGACACTGATATCGTTTGATACTAATATCGTCAAGGATTACAGAATAGTGCAAAAATCTTATAATCGTGCGAACGATAGAATTAATCCAAGATTATACATATCCGTTTCGATTATACGATACACTTTATCGTATTCATCGAGCCAAATTCGAGTGTATTGGCTTCCTTGAAAATTGATAATCGCTATCTTGTTGCTCGCGGCAAATCAATCTCGAATGATACACCCCTATCTTCAAGTATCTCGCACGCGTCGGGTTGTATCCTTCACTACGGTCGTATTATCGAGATTGAGCTCACCTCCTTCTGCCCCCCAGGCATCATCCTCTTTCTCTCTGTCTCTCTCTCTCCCCCCCCCTTCCTCTCTACGGTTCTGTAGCCCCAATCACACCGGCAGCCGCTAAGTGCGATCCATTACGCGTAATGGAATGCGCCAATTATAACATTTGCTGAATAATTGGCGGACGCTCGGCTGCGCCTGCCGATGGTGCAGGCCGGCACATAGAGTATATACGCAGAGGTGGCTGAAAGGGATAGCCGGGGGTGAGAGAGGATGGCTGATGTATGGGTGGTTGTGTGGCACCCGCTCGATACGCGCGCGCACATACACACGCGCGCACACATGTGCGTAACACGCGCGCGACATGGCAAACATCAAATAAATCATTTAATAAATTTTGCGGAAGTGTGGTGGTGGTGGTGATGGTGGCGGCGGTGATGGTAGTGGTAAACTCTAAAAGGCTAGTCCGCGTTATTTTGCAGTGACGTTCACGAACGCCGCCAACGACGGCTAGTATATTTCTCGTCGTTCTTACGCCTTTCTTAAACTGGTCGACATACATATGCCACGTATAGAAAAGTAAAATGGTATCAATTAAATATATTGATATCTTCGTTCATATTAAAAGCGATCCGAGAGCGAAACATTCCGATTCTACTCCTACACTTTTCGAGAGAGAGAGAGAGAGAGAGAGAGAGAGAGAGAGAGAGAGAGAGAGAGAGGGAGTACGTATTGGCACGTTGCGGGAGGCAGAAAAGAAAAAGGAGCAAGAGTAACGAAACTTGAAGTAGAACAAGGAAATTTCGAGATGAGATCAATATCGCGACATCAACACCGTTAAGATAATTTAATGGAAAATGTAATATAGTGCGACACGACGGAAAAAGTGTGAGCAATGTGTTGTTAAGTAAAACAAAGAATAATATAAAGATAAAATGAAGATGCGACGAAAAGAGAGAAAGAGAGAGATTAAGGCTGAGTTTTGTTCCATCCTTCGGTAAACTTCAGCTCACTGTCTTACTCTGTTACTCTTTTATGCTCTTGTTCTTTCACTCTTGTGTTTATCCAGCAGGTAAATATAACCACACAGGTTTATCCGAAGATGAAACAATTTGCCTTATTAAAAGGGATGCTGTTACATTCATATATAATAATATCAATCAATTATTCCCAATTCGAGTTTATTTTTAATTATTCCTTCAGAGTCGCTACTACTCCTACTCAATATGTCACTAATTAAAAATAATAGAATTAAACAATTTAACTCAAGAAACTCACATAAAATTTAACTCAAATGTATAATAATACGTTGTTCACTTTTTTTAAGTTTGTACATTAATATGAACATTGTTTACTCTTTGAAGCTAAACAATTCAACCAAAGAAAAGGATTGATTTTAACACTCATAGAAGTAATAATATAATATTATTTAATTCAAGGATTATTATTGCCTCTTTGATATCTAACAGTTTACTAATGATAAAAATTGTCGCGAAACTCGTAAACTATGCATTGAAGATTGTGAAGTTCAAATTGCGAAGTTAAAATTCAATTAAACACGTAATTTTTATTTTAAACGGTCGAATTTTAATCTCCAATTTACAATCCTTAATTTTCAGTGCGTAATCTGATACAGGCTTAGTAGTTTTTTCAAATTGCGAACAACTTATTACTTAAAAAATGTCCATAAAATATGCCAGTATACAGCATAGAGAGAGGAAAGATAAGCGAAAAGTGATAGCCGATATTACGTTTCATTAAAAAAAAAAAAAAAAATGGAAACTTGAAAATCTATGTTGAAACTACGATATTTCTGCCATATTTTCTGCAATATTGAATTAAAAATATATTTTTTATACACGAGACGGGGTCCTATAATAAATACTTTTATAGAATGCGCGTATCGTTCAATTTCCCGCTGACTCTGAAAATATTACGCGTGTTTTAAAACATATACGCTCCACTAGTAACGCAATTTTTCAATTATATCAATTAACTCTTCAAACATTTACATCGCTCGAGACTCGAACTTCCGCACGCTTTTTTCGTTCCCCTTCCTCCCCCCTCCTTCCCTACTGGTATCCAGGGTTTCCACGGATTTCACATCGACAGCGCGCAGATAAATTTGACGCGGAGCTGTATAAATATATATATATATATATATACGTATGTATAAACTGTGAATAAAGAGAGAAGATCAGATCGTTGTAACAAATCCGGCCTCAAAAGCGTCAAAGAGCGTCGGCGGTGGCCGATTAAGATCCTCATGCGAAATTGATGCTAATTGATTTAATCCGGCCGGTATTTACGGCGGGCAAATGAAACGAGTGTTTTTAGCGTGACGTCAGATACCGGTAACGGTATAATATTCGTGTCCCCTTTCCGCCCCCCCCCCCCCCCCCACGCCGCACACCGACACCGTCGTCGGGGATGCGTAAAAACGCCGTTCGCGTACACACGTCGACGTGTGTGCAGTCTATAATCGAGTTAAGCACGCCGCATTTTTCCATCAGCTCTCTGCCTCCTCTCTCTCCCGTCGATCAAAGAGCGCGCGGCCGCCCGCGTGCGGGGCGGCCGGGGGTAGCGGAGGGTGCACATAAAACGTTAGTAATGCATTCCGGGTATATAAAATGCCGCTCGTTCGCGCAATGCGCGATATACACACATCAAACGGTTTATAAATCAAAACTTATAAAAAATTTTTGCGTATACGATATTACCGCCGCCGGCCGCGTTTTCCCAGCCCGTTACTATGCCGGGAGCGCATTAACGCTCCCGATAACCCCCTTCCCGTTTTGCCCAATCCCCAATTCGCGTTACCCCCTCCTCCCCCCTTCGGCTCTTCCGCCCCACGAAACGTTTTCCGATGGAAAGTAATCGGGCAGATCACTCGCTTCATTTGGTCGCTCAGCCACGCACGATAAAATGCCGAAAGTTGTGACGAAAGTGTCATAATGAGTACATCGTTACGCGCATTTCCGGGTTATCGCGGGAAAACGCCGGAGAGATTCCGACGTGATCGAGGAATTAATTGATTCGATCGACTTTCGATTTCGCCCGATCGATTCTGCGAAATGCGGAGTGGCGCACAGAAAATGTTTGTTCCCCAGGAAACCGTTATTATTACACGATTGAAGAAGCTGATTGAAAATTCGATCTTAATTATCAGCTATCGGCGCGCGTTTAATTAAATCTTACTTGGATTGCGAGGAAACTCTATTCCTCTACTTTCCTTGTACCTTTCACCCAAATAGCGTACAATATTTATAAGATTTATTTTAAATATTTGGTACATATTTTTGTGATCTTATAGATTGCACAGATCATAAATATTTGTTATAAATATTATGAAATATTTGTTGTAAATATTGTAGTGAACGTTATAAAAATACTTAATAAACCATTATAATCCAAGTAGAAAATTCTTCTTAAAAATCTATATTTTTTAATATTTCAAGTAAAGCTTTATATGTATTATATAAAATTTGTATAATATAAAATATTTATATAACAAGATCAAACCTTATAGAACCGTGAATATTTAAACCAATAAAGAACCGATGAGAACAGGCCTGTTCAAAGGCTGTGAAGCTATCGCCCGCACTGCGGTTTTCTGAGGATATCTGGATCAGCATCAGAAATCATAGTTATTAATGAATGAATGGATTAGGATGACTCATCATGACAAAGAAACAATTGTAAGTAGATGACAAATGTCCCAAGTAGCCCTTTTTTAATACTAAATAAATTATTAAAATAAATTAATAAATGCTGGATTTGTTACTGATTACAATAATATAGATTATTAACGCTAAGCTATGTTTAAAGGTGGACTGTCAAAACGTTTATTATTTGTCCCATATTGATTTTATTCTAGGTGGTATATCAAATTACATGTATTTCTAAAAAAAAGAAATACGAATTTTATATACATAATTATAAAATTTTAAATCTAAGTTTTTAAACAACGAAACATGTAGACATTTTCGCAAAAATAAAATCAGAACACCTTTTACTTATCTACTTTTTATTAAAAAATAATCGGAATATTAGACAATAGTTTAAAATCACGACTACAATTGAGGGTCGCTCACTTTTATCTCAACGATGGATTTGCTGCATCGTTCCTGAAATAAAACCGTCGTCAAACCGTATTCTGATACTTCCATAACGCAGGATATAAACATGTAGATATGTAATATATACATACACTACCATGTCTTCAGATACAGTGTGAACTTAAAATTTCTTCGGTTCATATCTTAACGTTTTGCGTGAAAAGTGAATATGTCACTTTCTTTTGTGCGTTACAATTGGTAATGCATCTTCCATGGTAAAACGTTGGGACACGAACCGATTTACGTGTTGAGTATTAAGGCTGTTGTTAGTCACGGTCATTTAACTGACTGAATAGAAAAGAAAAAGAGGCAATCGACGAGGCGTGTACGTTCGGCAACAGCACTCCCTTTTTGACTTATCATCGGCTTATAAAAATTGGAGACGTAAATAAAACTTTAACGTGATTGTGATGTATAATAGTATTATATATAGATTTTGTTGTTGTTCATGTTATTTTGCATAAAAGGTGCTAAAAGAGTATGTGCTAAAAATAAAAAAACTTACCTATTTAAAAAAGGTAGAAGAGGCACCAAGAGTATGTAAAAAACTATATACGATTAAAAAATGCAAGTAGTACTATTTTTATTATTTACTTAATTTTAATAATACATTTTATTTGTATAAAAAGATTTGATTTCAACAGCTGACGCTAAGTTAAATTCTAAAAACCTATGTAGGGTACAATCTTTATCAATAAATTCTACCAAATTAAAAAGTAAAAGTGGTATACTATCTTTATCTTCATATACAATGAAAACTTAAGTATAATATGTCTTTGTATTCCCCTATTGAAGAGTCTTCCAATTCAAATGGTTTAATTCTTTAAAAAAAAAAAATTATTATATCACAATTAATTCAAACAAATTTATTCTTTCAATCAAAGTCGTAGAATTAGTTATATAATCTTCCTTCGAAATATTATTATATTGCAAAATTGCATTACTTTATTCAATTCATGTGTTATCACAAAAAATTAAAGAAGTAACGGTACGAAATAAAAAAAATTAATTTAAATAGAAAAATGTTTTATGTGAAAACACTTGACACTGCTAGATCGAGTAAGAAAAATTATGAAAACTATCTAAAAGTTATAATAATTAATAAAAATAGATGTAAAGGTAATATATAATAGTATAATTTTTATACGATTTTTTTCGATACTTTGATTTTTAGAAGATTCACTATAATATTTTAATTCTCAAGTTTCGGGAAACTGTATTTGTAGATATTATATACAATAAGAGTTATATAAAATAAAAGTTTTCCGAAATTTGTGTATTAAAATATTATAGCAAGTATGTTCTCTAAAAATTTTGTGTGAGTGTATACAATTATTCATAAATTTTTATTTTAACTTTTCAAACATCATGTCAATTACAGATTACATTAAAATGATCACTTGTAACTGTGCTGAAGTGAGCGCTCACTAATATTTATTAACATATACCACGTGTGAAATGGTTGGTCATTTAAACGTAATCTGTAATTGTTCATACTTAAACTTTTACATCTCAAAAATTACTACTTGAAGTAAAAATTTACAAATTTTTTAAATTAAATACTTTTTTACTTAATTTATTTTTTTTACTATGATATTTTGATCTGTGAATTTCGGAATACCCTGTATAGGTATGTTGATTAAGTTATATACTTCATTATATTACAGGAGTTACATATTGTATAAATATTAAAAATATATATTAGGTGTACAAATTAATTCTCGGTCCCTGTCTTTCAGCGACCTTAGAACCCGTTTAAGTTGAACTCTCACCTCTGTCATTTTGAAGTGCCATCTTTTAGCTTTAAAATGAGATACAATACTTGATCCTCCTGACCATAAACTGAAAAATCAGCAATAAACACGATGTCGTTCGAAAAGCAACATTTGAGGCACTGCCTTCTTTTCGCGTTTCAACTTAAAAAAAAAATAGTTTAGGCAAAAAAAATGATTTGTTCAGTTTTGCTGTATCGTATAGTACGTGTAAAAAATGGTCCCAACAGTTTCGAGAAGGAAATTTCAATCTTGAAGATCGTGAACGCCCTGGTCAATCAAAAAAAAGTGAAAGACGTGGAGTTGGAGAAAATTTTGAACGAGAATTCTTGCCAAACGCAATTAGAACTTGCAAATACGCTTGAAGTAATCCAGCAAGACGTTTCCTATCGCCTAAAACAGCTGGGAAGGATTAATAAATGTCAAAATTGGTTAAAAAGGCTGAAAATTAATTTGTACACCTAATATATGATGAATCGATGGACAAAATAAATAATAGAGCTCGTAGTCTCTTCTGTGTGCGTTACGAAAACATATAAAACTATTATCATACAAAAATATAAAACTGTTATCATTAAAATTACATTACGCAAACTTTAGATCTAATTATTGTAAAATGCTATGTGAAAAGTGCATAAATTACATCTATGAGTACATGTTAATTTAATATACATATGTTAATTTAATATATATACTAAATCGATAATATTGTAATTCACATTACTGCAGGTTCTTGTAGATCATTTAAGGAATTTAAGGAAAGCCGCAATTTATTTCTAATTTCCTGTATTTCCTCCTTGATTTCCTTTTCAAATACAGAAACCGAACTATATTCTTCATGATCTGATTCTTCTTCTTCAATTTTGTTAGTCATCTCGCTCTATACCAAATTATTACATAAGACATAATTTATACATTGATATTAATGATGTAATTATACCAAAGAGAAACTCAAGCAACCAATAAAACAAAATTAGTCTTATACATTTACATATTACTTTCCTTTCACATATTTTTAAATTACAGACATTTGATGTGTTCAGCAAAAAAAAACAGCTTTGCTATTGATTCTTTCATATATAATCGGTTTATACATTTATATAACAGATTCATCAAGGAACCAAGAGCAAGGCTAATCACATCAAAGAATTTTACGATAGTTATAAAGCTACTTTTTCTGTTGAACACACTCATTGATTGCTCGTGTTCCAAGAAAACTGTCTTAGATTGGTATTCATAGTCCATTCTATGTACAAAACCATCTTAAGTAATGTTATGGTTTTCGGTAAATATTTAGAATGTGGGAGTCGGCTCCGATGATCTTGACCTTAACATACGTTATCAACGTCATGATCCTGAGTCAACAGATTATAGCTGTTACTCGTTATTTATTAAAAATTTATTAACTAGACAATTTTTATAACCCTAACATATGTCTAACCCTAAAATGTATATAAAAAATTTAGACATTCTATGGTAACTCGATTTACTGAAATTTGCTACATAATGCTTTAAATAAAAAATAATTTTGTCCAACTATCCCTTAGAGATGGCCCAGATTAAATGCACATTGAACTCATAACAAAAGATAACTAAATGGTCAATGACCATTCTGGAAAGATATTTATTGCATGAACTTGCATATAAATTTAACCTCGAAGAGTAAACATAATTTCGTCTTGTTTTTATTCGATCAAAATGCAGCTTAATTTACTATCGCATATATTTCAACTTAAGAGTTATATTAAATTGTCTACATAAAGAAGGCGTCAATAACACTGTACTGTAATAATTATACAATAATATTGATCGTCTAAGAACCACTTAATACTAATTGTGTCTGCTGCTTCCACAAAAAAATCAAAATATTATATATTTAATATTATCTAACATATTTGATGTCTTTTATTTACGAATTATATATTTGCATACCTCGCCTTCTTTTATACCCAGCATAGCCATCTTCAGTTGCTTAATTTCAGGTATTAGCTTGCTAATCTGTAAGAACAATGTGCATTTGTGAAAATACGTTCATATTTATAATTGTACTCTTAATGTACTCTAATAATAACTAAAATATGACAAGTACTTTATTATTGTATAATAGTTGTTCTAATCGCTTTTTACAAATATTATGAAAGACATTTTTGTTACGCACTTGCAGCTCCAACGCCTGAATCTTTCTATTCTTCGATATCATTTCCATTCGCAACTTCGATATCTCTTTTTTTAATGCCGAGCAAATACATTCGTTATCGTAAGACTTTCCAGAGCAATCAGGAGACGATGTAGTCGCCTTCTGTACAGACAAATGATTTTGATTTCTATTGAGAACTTCGATGGCTCGTAACTCGTTAACTTCGACGCAATACAAGGGGAACAGATGTTCAAGCTCCGCTTGAAACTTAGCGTTATGTTCACGAATAATGTATGCCAATTCGTCCATTGCTTGAGCGAGCTTCACGATTGTTTCCATCGATACTTTTATTTCGCTGATATAAACGTCCCTGTTCTTTTGATCCAACTGAACTTTCGTCAGAGCACCACAAACAACTCGCCGAGCTTTAGTTCGGCGATTCGCTGTACGAACAATAGCGCGATGACCTTACGTAAATAAACATCACGTGCTACGTCAAACACCGCAAGCAACGTGCGGCGTAGTTAATTTTCTACGAATAAGACCTTTTTTATAAAAGTTTTCCTTATAATTAATACTTTTTGCACTGTACATATATTTCATATGTGCTAAATATTTCGTAAAGATTGTCGAAACAATCTTTAAATTAGTAAAAAGTTTTATATATGTATATCACGGAATTGTCAAGTCGTTCAATCTGTCGATTCGTGCTCTCTTATCAAGAAATGAGATCTTAATTCTCTTCTTTCGAATCAATTAAATTTTCCTGATTTATGTAAGTGACATTGCTTTCAATATATTTATTTTCTATTTCTTTGGAAATGTGTGTGTGTGTGTGTGTGTGTGTGTGTGTGTATAAAGTATTAGAAAAATAGAAATGTAAAAAAACTTTTTTAAATAATAAATGCAATATATCTACTATATTACATATTTTCCGGTTCAAAATAAAGAAATCCTTTAACCAAATAATTATTAAATTCAATGATTTTGGAAAGAGAAAGTTAATTAATTATTTTCATTAAACATAAATAATTCATGTGTCAGTAAAACCTATTAATTAACGTTATTAATTAATTTATTATTAATCAGTTAATTATTATCTCAGTTATGTTAGGCTCATAAATATAATTCATTAAGTATACAATCATATATTTTTTTATAATTTTTGGTGTGTATATGGCATAAATGCCTAAATATGTAGTGGTTTTTTGCAAATAACGCAGTCGCGCGCGTTATCTCGAGAAAGTGAATCGGATAAAAAGAGCTGCGGTATCGTCGGCTCAAAGAATAACAAGGTTTCCCTCGGTTGGTTAATCCGCCGCGGATTGGATCGCGCGAAAACACGTGCACTAACGCGATTTTCGGCGGGCTCTCGCCCTCCGCCCTCTCGGCCTCACGCTGCCGGAAGTAGTGGAACCGTGGCAGCGTCGGTGACACTCCGCATCGTGCATCGTTTCACTTTCGATAGAAAAAACGCGAACCGCGTAGAGCTGTTGCAACCAACATTTTGGGACTGTGAATCCGATGCCATCCGGAATTCACGGTTCTGTTCAACTCAGTTTAGGTGTCCAGCTGTACAATATATTGCAATATTCAATTCAGAGCCTTTTATAGAATTAATGATAGTTGACGTATATTAATCCTATGAAGCCGATACTAAAATCTGTAACACAATTAGGTACTAACATTCTGATTATCCATCTATGAGATCCATTTAACATATACAGTAAGTGCATTAGATATTCATACGAAATTTTAGAAAATGTGTTCTAAAAAACCTTATTTTTAGAAAATTAAAAATCTAGCAATTTATTACCGAAGCAATTTATTAAAAAGAATAAAACAGATTGTGATTTCTCAAAATCTAAAAAGTTTTATCTAAAATAAAAAGAGAGAGATGTGTAAAATAATTAAAAGATATTATCTTAAAAATGAGATAAAGTGAAAAATTCTAGATGTTATTTGAACACGTAAAAATTTTCTCGTCGAGAAAACTTTTAGCTTAAATATAATAAAACACGTGAAACTGTACATGTAATTGATTGAAAGGCATTAATTAATCTTAAGAAACAAAATGACATAACTCGTACGAAGAAAATAAATACTAAATTTATTTTAATAAGAATTCTTTAAAGCAGATATTACTTGCATAAAGAAAATTGTAATGAATTGTCTGACGTTTTTGTGTAAAACGACAATGGTTATGACAATAGCTGCAAGAATTAAGATAATAATAAATGATTAATAACAAATTCACATATAATAATATATTTTTTTGCTACATTAATTTACAAAAAAGATTATTTTTACCTATGAAAATCTTTATTATCTCACAATGATTCTATATAATGAGTCCAAAAAACCCCTACGTCAGTTTCGAAAAGTTTAAATTTTAATGTATATAAATTAAAATTTGTATTATTTAATGAAATAATCTATTATTTATTGTACATTATAATATACAGTTTGCGTGATTCATAATGAATAGATTATCTGTTTTATAGTGTTATAATGGCGTATATAGCTCTTGTATGCAAATGAGATAGGACGATTGTACGCTTAGTATTGCATTACGAGTGCGACGGATCGTCAACGGCAATCGGAAATATTTACAGGACACCCTTCAAGGATGGGCACTGCCCTATCATTATCGGCCTCTTTGCCTGATTTATCGAAAGCGATCCGGCACGTGCCAAGTGATCATTACGCCCCGATCATTAAGGGCCAGCACAGACTCGTGTTTACCATATATCGTAACGCATTTCCGCATCACTTTCGTAACTTTGAGGGGTAATATCTAGAATTTTTATTTTTGTCGTGTTGAGTACAAATTTCAAAACCAAGTTTCTCTTAAACTGCATTTTTGAGGCTTCGTCAGTATACTATTGCAACATAAAAATTAAATCTTTTTTTCGTAAAAACCACACAAAGTCTAAAAGGTTAAATTTTTAGGTTACAAAAAACTTTTCATCTTTAAATCGTTTATTGTATAAATATGATAATTTTTTTCCGACATATAAAGTATAAAACAAATGTTTTGGGGTTTAATTAATATTTTAAAAAACCATTTAAATATTATAAAAGAAATCTCTGAAAATGTTTTGTTCTTGTAAAAATTTTATACATATATTTACTATCTACTTATCCTGCAATATTTTATATTTACTTTTTTAATAATACTAATAATAAAAATGAAGGAGTTTACTATTGTCTATTTAATTACTATTTAAAGAAAGCAATAATTTTTCACTTTTTATTCACAAAATTTTACAAATTCTTCTTAATAAAAACATTCTTTGCAAATATCAAACTCTATATTTTCTAATTGTAACACTTGTCGGATCAAAATTGATCTATTGGATTAGCGAGTACCGAAAGATCATTCAGTGTGCTATGAAGACTTAAAAATTATTTAAGAAATACCAAGGCACGAAAAAGAATATCCGATTTAGCTTTATTATCGATTGAGAAAGATGATCTTAACTGATTTAAATTCGAACGATATTGTTAAGAAATTTATAACAATTAAGCATTGAAAAGATGTTCGGTGGAGAGTTACTAAAAAAGTAACTCGTAACTGTAACTTCGTTACAAATAACGGGTTACTTCTAATCCTAGATTTTTTGTCCGCTGGAATAAGTGATTTTGATTTTAGATAGATCTGTCCGAGACTCAGCACGAGCAACCCAAAATTCTTCTATCGACAGGCGGGGGTCCACGTATATGTACCGACGAATGGCCTGTGCCAGCTGATGAGGCGGAAGGCACGTAAAGAGATAAAGCAGCGAAACGGAGGGACGAGACACAGAAGAATGCTTGTGATGGGAAGAGTGAAGCGAGCAGGAGGACGGTAAGAAACGCGCGGGTGGTAGAAGGGACGTAAACGGGACGGGGAAAGAGAGAAATCAACTTTTATTTGCCCGGAACGTCGTTAGGGGTAAGTGGAGGGCCGAAGGGTGGCCGGACGTAATGGCATCCCTCAACCCAACCTCGGCTCTTGCCTTCCGGTATCCAAAGCGTATCTATCGTGCCTCTTCATCCCGCGCTCCCCGTCATCCCACTTTCCCCCTTTTTATCTCTCGATCTGAGAAGCTCTCCCGCGTGTCTCTGTTCGCCTATTGGCGAGTGTTCGCCCGTTATCAAATTGGCGATGTCTCGACTGGGAGTTTCGCCGGAAGTGAAGTATCACCGGACTTCGACATGGATGAAATTGTAGGATCACTAAAGATTTGATAAATTTTGAATATCTTGCCAAATAGTACAGTGTTAAGTATTACCAGATTGAATTTAAATGAATTCTTTCTGAGTTAAATAACATTTTGTTATTTTTAACTATCAAGTGTGTCAAAAACTATTATTTTAATACGAAACATAAGGATAACCATGTTTAATTTATTTCTGTGGTTAAATTGCTCAATTTCAACAGAAACAGTTGTTATATTAACGTATTCACTTAATAAATAATAAAATTAATCAGAGTTAAATTTAATTTATTTCTTGGGTTGAATTGTTTAATTTGTTTTAATTAAATTAACGACATATATTGACAAGTAGGAGCAGTGATGACTTATATAGGAATGATTAAAAATAATCCAAATTGATATAATTTTTCAGTATAAGACATCAACTAACAATAACGTTAATGTTGTTATTAATATTATAATTTCTTATTTAACAATGTAACTGTTACATACATACAAAATATATATGTTATATTACATTTATATTGTTAAGTGGAAAATTATAATATTAGTATTGAGTAACATTAACAGTAACTAGTTACTTTACAAAAAGTAGATAATGTTAACGCTTTATTTTTATAAAGTAACGTTTCCAATCCTAGTGTTTACTGATATTATAAAACCGATATCGAACGACGTCTTTTCATACGAGGAATGCGCATAATTCAGTCTGACCTCTTATCTGCTTAAAGTAATTAAAAGTATCTTTATTTTTAAATGAACCATCAATTTCGTTTACATATCGGCGACGTTCATTGCTACTAAGTGTATCCTAATGTAAGTCTCACCGAAGAAGTGACGGCGCGCGCCTGCGGTCGCAATTTAATAGACCGTGGAAGAAGCGATTAATTCTCGAATGACATAGAGCTCCGACCCTGATTCCCGACCAGACATATTACCATCACAATGGCGCACGTCGAGTGGCACGAAAAGAAGGGTGGGCGGGACGACGAGATTGCGACGTCCGGCGTCCCGACGCCCTGAAATGCCACCACTCTCTTCCGCTTCTCTCGTCCGCGACGCCCAGTCGATTACGCGTACCCCATATATACATTTGACTTAACCGTATCTATTGGTGAAATAGATTTCGTACGTTTGTTTGAGGCGTCATATAATTCATCAAAATTCACGAAAATAACTTAATTTTCTTAAATCTGTGGATTAATAAGCTTATATGACAATTTAATCTCTTTAGTAATAAAAAAAGGAATAAATTAATCTAAACTGCTTATATAAATAATACAAATAAATAGAGAAACGCCAAATACGATCGAGGTTGACTCTTAATAATATTTCTATATATGAATTATTAAATACGTTTTCTCCTCAGTTCCTAAAACTGCGCGCTGAATATAACTGGTTTTGAAGTATAGTCCCAAACTAGAATAGAGCTAGAATATTAATTTTAGAAATTAAATATAATAGATTGATAACAACGTTAATAATCCTAAATTTTTAAACATTGCAGAAAGAAAAATTTATCATTACTTTTAGCTTTATTCAAATACTACTCTTCATTATCACATTTCAAAAAAATCACACGATGGTTACTCTGATTAAAATAACCCGAACCATTTTTGAAATATTATCGAATTATGATAGTATTAGTTCCAATGACTTCAAAAGGATTATATAGTAATATAATTTCATCCTTTAAGGAAATAGAATAACGGTGTTGTAGTGAAAAAATTTAATTTTAACACTAAAAAAAAAGAACAGCAAACGTATTACTTTTGGAAAATAAATTTTTTACTTAAAAAATTATAGTTTTGTAAATTTTAGTTTTAGCCTAATACTCTTGAGATGATTTACGTCATCTCTCGCAGGTATGCTCGGGTCAGTTTAGCCCCCCCATGTGAGGAGTTAAATACTTAAACTAATATTTTTAAAGAAAGAATTTTGTTTATATATATTATTGTAAAATAAAATTGGCGAACAAGTACACTTTTATTCAAGTTTTTTTTAGATAGTTTCGTGATGTTTCTTTTGCGAGCAATAATGGATTAATTGTGACCCCTCTCCTCGATGTCCTCTACAATCTTACAATCCGTAAGCTTAACACGGTAAATTTAGCGCATTAGACACACTCGGTAAAAGCTACCGGGGTGACCAAGCAGCGACTTCTACCCGTCATACGTATGGTCACGTGCCGTCTGCTTCGCGTGCGTATATATATACACATTTAATAGCTGTCGGAGCATTATGTCGAAAACCCTCCAACGCCGGCGCTACGTCGGGGGCGCCTTTGTGTATAAAATAAGACATTCTCCCATCCGCGGCGAATAAGTGTGGGAGGAGCGCGGAGGGGTGGCAGAGAGGAGGAAGACGGAACTCGCGTTCGGGGGACGAGAGAGGGATAGCTCGGCAGATATTACGACAAGTAGTTCCAACCCCAGACTTCCGTCGTGATAAATTAACAGGAGCTTACGACGCTTCTATCTCTTTCTCCTTCTCTCGTCTCTTTGTCGAAGAGCGAGGCGTCGCGGTCGCGGAGACGAGACGTTCAATCGGCACTGATAATAATCAACTATTGTCCTTTTTCCCCCCAAGTGATTTACATCGCGGATCCTCTTTAGTGGAGAGTTCGTAGAAATTAATTATGCCGTTATATAATATTTCCCAATTAATCCTAGTTTTCCTTTCTTTTTCTTTTAAATCTGTTTTTGTCAATGTATCGATTAACTTCAATCCTGGTTTAACTTACTCCTAACTTTCTTCTAGTTCTGAAAATTAAAAAAGGATAAGGATTAAAGTCAATCTGTACAGGTAGAAATAAGTATTTAGTTTTCACTTCCAGCCTTAGCTTATTATATTTATATACAAGAAGTACACATTAAGAAAAAAGTTACAATTACCATAATTCAAATATAATTTGTAATCTTCGGTATCAATTATACATTTCTTTGATAAAACTATAAATATAATTAGATATTATATAAAAATAGAATTATTAGAATTATATAATTAATAATATCATAATCCTAATATAATTATTTTACCATGCAATTATAATCACAAATATTTTCCCTTATTTGAGATCTAAGTAAGTAGACTATGCAAAAAATATATGTAGAAATTTTAAAAGTATTATAGAGTAACGAGAGGTATTTCGAAAGTATTACAGAAAGTTTCTATACACAGCTAAAAATACACTTAGAAGGAATTGTATATAAAAATATTTTCTATAACGTACAATCGTTCCTTTCTTTTTTAGCCGAAGGGATTAGTCTCTCCGGACGGTCTGACCGCACGGAAGCGGCGCAAAGTAAACGAGATTTCACCCGAGGGATGCGAAAAACACAGTGAGTCGAGTCCCGTAGCGAGTAGCGTAAGTAAGCGGCGTGTAGAGCTTCAGTATGTAACAAGCGATTACTTATTTAACGTGGGGTAAGACGCGGGGCCCGTACGCGCCGCGTGTGTGTGATACGAAATTTCAATAAACCACACGTGAGAATTCGCGGTAATATAACCTCATCAGAAAATGTAACGGGGGCGAAGCAGCCGCGCGAATAGATAATAATAAACGAGCGTTAATAATAAACGGGGTTAGGGGAACGAGGGACCCAGCCCGAATATATACGTGCTTGAACGTACGTGGCACCCCCTCGTTCCCTCCCTCTTATTAACAAGATTCTAATTCTAGCCATTATCAAGGACATCGAATTTCTCGATTCGGGTCTTATTACAAAAGTTTTGATCGACATTTATATCTCCAACGAGTTAATGGATGTTTCTTACGGAACTTTTACACTGAGAGAAAGAATGTATGTATAGATATATCATACTTCTCAAAAAAAAATTTTCTTTTGCAATATCTTTTATAAAAATAAATCCTCTGTAACTGAAGAGAAAAAATAAAAAGAGTATGATAAAATAATTTTTTCAATTTATATAAATATTAATTCTATATAAAAAAATTACTTTCCTTAAAACAGGCAGTATCTTTCTATGTATCATATCTTTACTTTTTCTTAATGGCACGTAATATCTGTATTTACTCGCGCATATATAATAATCCGTTTCAAAAGAGAAGGGCATAAACGATTACATTGTGCTACTTCTGTAAGAGCATCTACTACCGTACTGTCAACGATCAGCGGTATATGGCCGCGTGTCGTATACAGTAGCAGTAGCGGCAGCAGCAACGAGGGTAACAAGAGAGACGGAGGGGAGGGGACGAAATAGCGCAACCCCGGAGGTCGGGCTATCATAATATAGATTAGCTCATATGGCTCCTCCCTTGTGTTAGCTCGGATCTGGCTCATAGCCTCGAGTGCTCCGGGATTCACTATTCATACACGCGACAATTAGATAGGCATTACTCCGTACACACAACTCCCCCGATGCGCGCGTACGCGCCGTACGTGTGTGGGGTGGCAACTGCCGGAGCCCCCGGAGTTGGCTGAAACCAAGGACCGACTGGCGGACGGGGCGTGCGCGGGGGACCGCGGGGGTGCGCGCGGCCTGAGTCAACCCCTAAGCCAGTGTAAACACGTTTTAATAGAGATTCGCTCGAGCGGTTATAATAGCTTCGCGGATGTAGCGGCCCGGCCGCCTCTTTCATTCCCCCTCCCCCAGCTATTCCCTATCCCTATGAGGTGTCCCTCTCTGAATCCCGTCGTCCTGGCTCTTTTCCTCGAGCGCTCAGCGTCTCGTGATTGTGCTTCCTTAGCCGTGTAGCGTTCTATCGGTTATGCGGCTTGGCTCCCTCTTCGATTACGCACTTTCCGTTTCAAGGGTAGGAGGGACGTTTCCTGTCGGATTCTGAAACGGGGCAATCTCACATTAAATAGATACTTATGCTTGGAAAACAATTGGGAATTATATGTTTGAAAATTGCATAATTATAATAATTGAAGAAGATACACTCCATAATAGCGTACAACTATAATAGATAATAAAGATTATTGCAAAATAAAATTAGAAACTTTGAGCAACAATCATTTCCATTTCGACCTTGATAATTTTTTTACTTAAATATGTATTTTCTTCGATTTGAATGAATTCAATTTTTGCGTTCATTTAAAAGGTTCAAAGATAGCCATAAGCAATGGCAGCGTTTAGCAGAAAAAGCAGCTTTACAACTGTTGTAAAATTCTTTGATGTGATTGACCTTTTCCTTTCGTTTCGTAAATACGATAAAATTATAATTAAAAAATTCGGAGGCCGAGAAAGCGTAAGGAAAGATTGGGAATCTCCAGGAGATTCGCCAACTCGTTTTACATACGCCTTCTTATATAGACGTCGCCTGGATATTTTCTTCTTACGAGAAGCGCATCCATCTCATGGCGGATTTACCTCTTAAATTGTAATGTTTCAGCAATATATTATAATGTGTCCTACAAAGTATTAAAATTACAATATTTTACAATATTGATGTGCAATATATTTCCGCGATAATATTTAAATTTCAATATTGTAGCAATATTGTTGCAATTTTTGTAATATTGCGCACTATTAAAATATTGCTGCAATATTTCGTGCTGTAAGGGATGTAAAATGAATTTTTTTTTTCTTAATCAATCGAAAATGCCGATCTATCATGTCGTACCATTTCCATCTGGTTGTACGGTGTATGCGAAAATCTTGAAAGTGAGTGGTTGGCGGAATTTTATCGACTTAGAAAGTTTCTAGGAGACGCCACGCCGCAACGGTAAATGTAAAGATAAGCCATCAGGCCGTGTAAAGGAACACAATAAAAGCTGCTGTCGTCCTCTCAGGGCGGCTTCTGCAAGGACGTGAAAAAAAAAAAGAAAGGATGAGCCACAGCGATATCACAGTGCAATTATCTCGGTGAGGAAATGAGCTTTGCGCATAGAGACGCCATGAATGCGGATGTCGTCGCGGGAAGGAGGTCGGCCGGTAAAAGCTTGTATTTAGACGTTTCGCTGAGGACCGAAACGACATCCCGGGGGCGTTCAAGCGGATGTAATATACGCTCCACTTTTGAAAACAACTCAGAAGTAGTTAATCACGAAAGTTTAGCCGGGTGCTATAAAATTCTTAAGAAATTGGCCGACAGCGCTCTCGCCGGCAGCCGTTAGTCCGTTACTCGGAAGTGGCTCTTAAACGGGTGGTTGCCACCGGAATTTCAGCTCCAGGCCGCGTCCTGATTCGCACGATCGCGCAAATCAGTTATTAATACCGTTATTATTAATCTGGGAACAATCACCTAGTTTTTTTTTGCGCAAATGATTACCTGAAATGATTTTCAATTAAAAGTCACTGTTATTAAGTACATACTGTATATTACTGTTTTGTTCTACAATTTATTAGTATTGGTGATTGTGTTGGACGGGAAGATTTTGTGTTAAAGTATTTAAAAATTTAGCTGGATATAAATTTGAAAATAAATTTTGTTGGACCATTAAAATATAATAATTACGTACGAATCTCAAACATAATGAGTAATACTGTAAAAAGTTTTGACGTTCTAGCAACCATGTATGTATAAGCTCAGTTTGAGCGTTATACATATAATTATACTGATAATATATCATAATATCTACATAAATATCATTTTAATAGTTCTACATAAATATCATTTTAATGGTCCGACAAAATTATTTTCAGATCTCTATCTAGTTAAATTTTTAAGTGCTTCAGCAAAATCGTTATTTTCGTATATAGATTTATTCAATATTTTCTAAAATACATAGGATGAAATTTAAAAAAAATATAGGATTTTCGATCAATAATAAAGAAAACTGTATATTGTTACCTGAATTTATAATTTATACGTGTCTCGAAAAATAATCTCTCTCTTTTATTTGAGAAAGTCTCACACAATTATAAAAAGAAATTCTAAAATTAAGGTTTAAATACCTACTAACTATAATATAAGAATTGATACATACGTGATCTCCAGTGTCCATTAAGCTGATTTAGCTGCTTAGACCGAAATATAATACCTTGACGGTATTTATATGATTATTAACGCTTATTAATGCACTTCACAGAGAAATTCCATCACGTTATTTTGATATCATATTTTCATTTGATTGCGTTTAATGTTTTGCCACCGAACCGCGCCGACCGGTACAAACGTACGAAATATTCGCCATTAAAAACGATATTTGTACATTTCAGCGTATAACGGGTAAATTTAAATGGAATGAAGGAGTGTGAGAGCCGCGTAAAAGTTATGCATATGAATATTATGCCACCAGATCGGTAACACTACGCGCGTTTGAGAGTTAAAAATATATTCTGATAGATTTCGCGCGCGAATTCATGTACATGTTAATTGTAATTGAAGCGCCGCCTTCCATGAAAAATTCAATATTATGACAACGAGACAGGGAGAATAAATTTGAAGAGACTCAGATTTTCAATAGTTACAAAAATATATTTTTTAATCTTGCAATATATTATATTTAACATTGCAATTATTATCTTTATATCGTTTATTTGCTATTACAGTAACACAACTAAAAAAGCAACGAAATTTTCTAGAAAATTAATTTCAATGCTTTGAATCATTAACATTTTTTAATATTATTTTTGAAATGCAATTTTGATGTTATAAAACTGATTATAGAGGAATAAAAACATTTACTTATTTTTCTATAAGTTTTCGTCCTTTTTACTAAATACAAAAAAATGACAATTTTTGTAAATAATAATTGTAAGTAAATAAATAATCTGTTATCATGCATTATTATAATAATTTTTATCACAATTAAATGGTATCATCTGTCTTAATTATTGTATTTACATAACGACCCACATAGCACATAATATTACAGTAATATCGTAATAATATCGCAATATACTAGAAATATTATGTAAAAATAATTTTACAAGTGATATTTTGTTCATTATAACTTTTTAAATTTGCTAAATTATAATATTATATAATAGTTATTGTATTGACAATCAGGATCATTTTTTAATTAATATCAGATAGAATAATTTTTAAAATAACACTAAAAATATCAAAAATTCAATAAATTTTTTAAAAAATTCTTCAAAATAATTTAATTTTTCCCAATAAATGTTACATAAATATAAACATTACATAAATATTAAAAATATTACAACGTTTTTGTGACATATCTCAATAACATTCCTGTGATTCATTTTGAATCAACCCTGTAATATTACTGTGACATCTTAGTAATATTTTAACGATATTTCCATTAGATTCTATTATAATTTGCGATAAAAACATAATATTACTATAATATAAAAAAATATTACGTGTTATGTGAGGGAATGCACTATTTAGGCGCCGCTTAGGTTCGAATTTGATTTTCTACGGGCGCAGCGATCGTTTTCAAGTTTGTCGCTAACCAGAAGAAGAGGCTCATTAATGGTCGCGTGTGTATGTACAGAAATGAAGGATTTTTAAGAATCGCGAGCACAAGTGAGCCCCATACGAGGGTCGCGATGGGCGCTCACCTCGGCGAGGAGGAAGGGAATCGACGTTAGGGGTAACCGGGAAAAGACGGGAAAGGCGAGTCTCTATCTGAATAATTCAAGCTCTCATTAGGGCGACAAAAGCAGCCTGATGGATAGCTGCTCGACTCCGCTGACTGTTGCGAGTCCGCATGGACTTCTCACTCTTTCTCTTTTCGCATACAACGCGCGCTCCAGTCCGCCGAAACGCGCGGATGCCTCCCAGAATCGTGCCCCATCCTCGTGTTCTTTCGACCGCGCAAATGTTCCGATTTAGGAGAACACGCGGATTATTTTTTAAGCATTAGAAAGAAGATCGACAGTTATTTAATATTGCAAGTTAATTCCAAAGGGAATTGTACGCTGGAGTTTTATCTCTGCGCGCGAGAAAGATCTTCCTTCCTCCCTTTGTAATTCTTGAAATAACAAACGGCTTAGTTCACCCTCTCGTAGTAGCAAAGATTTTGTAATGATTATTTTAATTTGCGCGAAAAAAAGGATTAAGAATATAAAAATAAAATTTTCTGTAAATTAGGAGCTAATTTTACATGGCTCAAAATAAACGAATAATTAACTCTTATTTAATTTGCAATATAACTAATGTGAAGTTCAGTCGGATTTGTGTTTCAAGTCTGAAAAATTAATTCAATACACAATTTCAATGACTTATACAGTCTTAATAAATTCTTTGTTCCAATATGTATATAATTTTATTTTCAAATTAAATTCACAAGTAGTATTATTTAAGAATGTCGGTAGACATTCTTATTGAAATTTAAAATATTAAATGACCAACATTCTACCTATTACATTGAAAATTTTTAATAGAATTTCTGATTAAAACGTTTTGATGGTACCAAGTCGCCCTGTACAAACACTCGCAGTTGTCACGAGGAACCCTCTCCTTTTCATTCTTCCTCCTCCACTCCCTTTTCGGTCCGTTTTCTTCTACTCTCACACTCTCCTCCTGGCCTTCTTCACCGCTACCGACTTGTCCACCCCTCGCCCTCCCCCTCGTTTTCACGGCGCCCTGTTTTATTTCGAATGTTCTTTCATTTCTTAAAAGGTTCTCTCGCTGATAATTAGCACAATGCGCGGCCGCATTAATTATTACTCGTGCTAATTACCCGAGGATAAATCGCTCGGCAAGAGGTGGCCAGCGAGGCGCGCGCGAGAGAGAGAGAGAGGGGGGGGGGAAGAGAGAGAGAGAGAGAGGCGACCAGGTCGGGGCAGAGGTGGAGACGCCAGGAGGGAGTGCGAGAAGCCGGAGGCGGGGGAGGCCCATTACCGTTATTGCTGCAACAAACCGTCCAACAACAGCGATAAATACGAGCGAGAGGCTGGCGTTACAAATGTCTCTCTGAGTTATGATTATTTAGCTTGCTCGCGCTCGCTCATTCGCCCGTTCGTTGGTTCATTCGTTCGTTGTGGCTTCCGAACGGTTACTTCCGCAGGTTTGTACGGGATGTTTAGGAAGGGGGACACGCAATCATGCGGTAGAAATAATATAGATGTTTAAGTCTGACATGACGAAGTGAAAAGTGATCTATTATGTTTTCAGTTTTAGTAGAGTCGATTGAGATCATGGTTGCCACCTTTCAACTAATGTCCTACCGAGCTCAGATTCCACTGTCCTGCCAGAAATCAACAGCCAGAAGTCTAGAGCCGAATTCTTGAAAAGCGTAAGTGTATCAAATACGAAAAATTAGGAAAATCTATAATATACGTAATGTATACTGTGATATAATATTTTCGTACGCAATACATTTTTGTATGCAATGTTTTTCAAGAATCCAGGCCTAGGGGCTGTATTCTCTAAATAATATCGCGTGCAAAGTGTATCAGAATACTGTCTATAGTGTACTTGAAAAAAATATTGGACATGTATCTTATTAACCATTGTTTAAAGTTTTAGTTCAAAATTTTATTTCTGGCATTTACTGTAGATTATCCTTTTAAGGAACTTTTATATGCATAAAGTAAGTAACAATCCAGGTAAAAGTATTTTAAATAAATTTAAAAAATATACTTAATATGATGTGTCTAATATTTTTGGGCTATATATTATAACAGTATATTGTACGTTAAATGTGTGTATATATTATAGAATTCCCTAATGTTTTTATATACAATATTTTTTGGAAATCGCAACTTTAATATTGTTGGCAATTTTTTTTTTTAATTGAAGAGTTATTAGATATTTGTCCTTTAGACGGGAGACTATCATCATTCTACCGGAAATCGATTGTAATATTATCGGATGTTTTACTTTCCTGCCGTAGATTTCGTTTCGGAACAGGAAAAAGGTAGACGCCGTTTTTTTTTGTCATCAAAATTTAGAACAATTATCCAAACATTTTGTTTCCTACCGAATTGAGAGATGGACAATGTTTCTTGATAAATCAAAAACACTGATAGCTTTTTTCCTAATTTCTCGACAGTTTATTAAGCTATCTGTATTACCGACTAATGTCTATTACACAGTGGATGTGATGAGCGATATCTATTGAGAGCTGTGCTTTGCATCGTCATTTGAGAAAAAAGAAAGTTTTTGTTGGATATCGCTCATCGCTTAATGCTTGTCACATCCAGTAACTCTAATCACGTCTAGTGTGCAATAGGCATAAACCATTCTTTATCGAATATTTTTTTCATATTTGACTGTGATTGATCAATTCTTACAACAACAATCACTTATAATTACGCTTATATAGATACAATTGTATATATAATATGCTATAATAACACAATTGTAGAATGGGCGTTATTAATTATAAAATAAGTTTTAAAAGGGAAAATTGATCATCGATGAATTGAAAGAAACATTAAGAAGATGAGACGATTAATCGTATAACAATGTCGGTAGGACTTATGCGTCATCTATAATAAATACACGAAGTAAGAAGTAAGGATAAGAAATTGACCAATCGCAGTCAAATATGAGAATAATTTTTGATTGTGATTGATCGATTCGTATAGCTACAATCATTTACACTAAGCTTACACAATTGTAAAATGGGTTTAACATCATCAAACTGTCACTCACATGTACATTGCTTACAGCAAAGTTTGCGCCATACCCGCGTGTTTTCTATGGTGTTCCTGCTAGATTATTTGTCTTTTAATAAGTTACTAGGAATTTTGTGTTTTGTGTAGTGCAATTTTAGTAATTTATTAAAACACAAGCAATCAGAGGGTCAATCGTGTAACTTTTTCTCTAATTTGTATGTGTGTGTACATGTAGAGTCAGGAACTAAAAGGTTCAACACTTTTTTTTCGATAGGTTTTGGAATACAGCTTACTCACTGAGTGATTGGTTCTTATTTATAGATCCATGAGATAGAACAACCAATTTCTCGGTGAATATAGGTAGATTCTGAATTTGATTTCTATCGAAAAAAAAGTATTCCTTTTAGTTCTTGACTGTACATACCTACGCACATATATCTACATCGAAATTTTCACTTTTTACGTTTTCGCTCTAAACATCTCAAGAGGAAAAGCGCTTGAAGTGCCATTGGCTTTAAAGTTTTTTCCACTAAATTAAGTAATTAAAAAAATCTCATTGGTTCAACGGCCTAATGTTATGTTCCTTTTATACAATTTATATTAGTTTATCTTTGATAGGCTTAAAATCAGTACTTAAGTAATGTTAACGTTTCATGATCTGCCTTAGTGAACTGGAAATCTATAAAGGGGAAAAAAGAAGAACTAACGTTACACGATGGATGTTCTTGTGGGGTATTCACATAAAACAAAAATAATAAAAGGATTAATCAAATCTTCAACGGCTTTTTCTCCATATAGTCGATATCTTTTTTAAGGGAAGAGAGAGATATTAAATTTTTAAGTATCTCTTCGCCTCAAAGATATACGTTTAAAAAACTGGTATCTTATAGTTGTTTCTTAAATAATTATGTTGATAAGTTTGACTAACACTTCGATTGTCACACAAATTTTTATAATCGAGTTCCTGTGACACTCTTATTTCTAACTTTTCTAACAAAAAAGTATAAATTAATAAAATTAATTAAAATTTTATGTGTTTTAAAAATATTTATAAAATATATGTATTCAAATTTTTTTTTGATACATGTGGCGCCTTAGATCTATGTAAAATATATATTTAATTGAATACGAATGACAGGCAGTATTAAATAAAATGACTGCGTTTAGCAGAAAAAACAGCTTTACAATTGTTGTAAAATTCTGTAATATGATTGGTCCTATCCTTAGTTTCTCACTAGATCTAAATATACAAACCAATCATATTCAAAAATTTTACAACAATTGCAAAGTTGCTTATTCTGCTAAACATATAGCCAATGTTAGGTATTAATCACAAATTGCTTTTATAGCAATTATAATAAAGATTTTATTTTTGCCCATATCTGTGGTTGCCTTATCTGTTTTCTATACATCTTCTTCCTAATGATATTTTCGTAATTACATCACTCTTAAGATATCGACCATTCTCTTCTGAAATCGCTTGTATAAAAACGCAGATATTTTCCAAGATTTCACTTTTCTTTTCAATCTTTCACTTTCATTTACCTGCAAGAATATCATTCGCTGGTTCGAAGAATAACGCATGAAAAGAGCAGATTATCCGATGTTATCGATATTTCCGCTCTTTCCGATCGTTTATGTATATTTAAGTAGCTAATTAATACATTCATTTATTTATATGCGTATTATAACATGCAATAACAAATAGAATAATAGCATACATTGGATTCGCAAAATTACTTATGACAAAATTGCAATGTATAATGGAAATGTAAAGCTTCGTGTATTTCCGATGGAATCATGTAAATGATAATTACAAATAGATGCGGCTTGAAAAGCATGATTATATGATATCAAATTTTAGTGGAATTTACATAGTTGTAGTTTTAAAAGTTATAATTGTGTTTTTGATCAAATTTTTATGTTAACAACAGTTTCTGTAACTTTTATTTTAATCAGCACTTATTAAATGAAACGATGAAAGTTATCTATTAATTTACAATTTTATTGAAATTTTCACGAAATGATTAATAAAATTGATAATAATTATAATTAGTAATAACTATAGAAATCAGTATTAAATGGCTCAAATTATTAAAATAAAAAATTATCGGTGGAATTCATCGAATGCGTTAACATCGCTTAATTTTAAGTATATATATATTTCAAATTTATGTTTATCATTGCAAATGACTCGATCGAAGTCGAAACGTCTGATCGATGTTGTATTGTTTATTTTGTACTAGAGATTTCTTTATTATACTTTGACCGAAACTACAAAAATATTTAAGTCGATTATTGGCAAAGAAATTTTAAACAAACAATATAATTACTTTCTATTATAATTAATTTTAGATTTTAGTTATACTATTATTGTTGTAACATATGTTTTAAATTTTTTGTAATTGTGAAAGTGACTTAAACACGATGGATAACTGCAGTTGCCGACGAATGTTACTTTATCGATTCAAAGAGGTAGCTCGCAATTTTAACACTAGTTAGCGTCTTCTTCCAGCGTCATTCACACAATGTATCTGTAATCTTTAAACATAAAATATTATTTTTGTAAAATTTTTCAAGAAGATTAAATCAATTTTCGGGCTTGATTATAAAAAAACATATTTTTGTCGAAATAAAGTATTATACTTTGATAGATAATTCAGTTTATTGGCCAGTAATAGTTATATGAACAGCCTTTTACATTCATTCACAGCCTTATTGGTAGATGGCGTACTAACTAGAGAAGTATGAGGAGTAAATCTACAACCTGAGAAGTTTATGACGCGCATAATAAATTTAAAATCATACAGATACCTTGGCTCACCGAAATGATTTTGTACATAACTAAAATTGCACATTGCGTCGTATACCAAAAGTTAAAAATAACATAGTAAAATTCGGAACAAATATATAAATATGAACATATAGTAATAAACATGAAAGGTTCAAAATACCGCGATATTATACGTCTATCTTACACTTACATATAAATTCAGTTATTATCTCTATTTCAGCCTCTTTCAATTGCTTTAAAATTTCCCTGATGTTGATAGGAGTTTTAGTTTTTAACTTGTGGAGTTTTAATATCTGATTAATAAATAGTATGTAATTAATAAATACAGTATTTGAGATATATAAGTTAAACAATAAAACTAAGAAATTAACAAATCGTTTTTAATTACTTTACGTCAATCTTTTTCCCATTTGTGCAAGAAATTAATGAAAGATTAGACGAGTTTTTACATTACAGCGATTAAATTTTACATTAAAAAATCTGCGTTTATTCATTTAATTAATTGCACGCTTTGTAGACTTAACAGTTATTTAATTTGCATACATAAACGAAATTGTCATGTTAACAGCTGTATAATCGCTTCATGAGCGAAACAGCGAGGAACTGGGTATCAGAATTGAAGGATCAACAGAACAACGGGGTCAAAGAGGTCGTCTAAAGTTCAAAGGCCATGGCTAATTGATAAACACACTTTCAAGAGCATTCGTAATTCGCTTCAAACAGAATGGCGACGTTTCGTTTGATATCATTTTTGACCTGGCAGACAGTCGCCTCGTAGATCTATAACACGTATTATCTCGTTTTCTCGTGCGTGCCGTTTCATCCAACAATTGCGCGAGGTTTCTAGTTTGCTCCAATCAGCACGTCTCCTCCGATCCGATTGGTCCGCGTGTTAATAAAATATTATTAGTTGTATCTTTGCTTAGCCTTTGAGTAAAGATGCGGGGACTCGTTGCGAGTTCCATCACATTGTCGTTCTGATGTGTGTTCTGTGATCTTAATGAGCCTCTACGTTTGTCAATCTGGAGAGAATTTTTCACCAAACTAACTAATCTTGGAAATAGAACGTATTAAAATCGAGATTAAAATACTGTTAAGATCCACGACTGTACACGGAAAGAACAGTTTTGCTCACAAGTATTTAAAAATTTTACTTTCATAGATTGTACTCTTACGAGGATTAATTAAAGTCGGCGTTTTATTTTAAATCATTTACGAACCATTAACTGCATTTTGACTGCATACGACTCTATTCTTGGTTGTTAATTGTTACTTTAATTTCTTCCAAAATTTAACTAATTATAGATCTGAACATTTTAATTTGGACTATTATATTTCACTTTCCTACATAATTATTTTAATATCCAACTAAACTATTGTATTTTCAGATTCATACCTAAATTTTTGAATACCTTTAGAGTATTTGTAATTTTGAATACCTTTAGTACAGTAAAATCGTATCTGTCTGCGTATTTTTAAGTAAGTAAATTTCGCTTTCTATTTTTATTCTTTCGTGTCATAGATAAGACGTAATATTTAAAAACAGTGCATGCCAATGAAAAGGTCAACATATCCGATAAATTGAAGTATTTAAAAATTATACTATACATATATATATATATATCATATATATACAGTTCTAAAACCATTTTTATTCAATATCCAATAAAGCCGCAAATATTTATGCAGGACGCTGAAGCTAATTATTAGAATATTGAAACTTTTTGGATTGTTTATTATGCTCTCGCGCTTCCTAGAAAATTATTTTAACGATTCAACAAAATTATTTTCAGATTTCTGTATCTAACTGAATTTGTAAATAGAACAAAACCGTTCTTTTCTTATAAAACGCCAGGGACTCGGTACACTCGGTATAGCGCGCACTCGTCAGTCCGGATCGGACAAATTGGCCGGCTTCCGCAATCGTAATGGCCCTTTTCTCCACGCACATCTCGTATCTTTGCAACGACGACGACGCGGCGGTCATCGTGCTGCAATGTATTATCACGATATTACACGTTCCACGCGCAGCGCATGTTGTGATTTACAACCCACAGTGACGCAGACTAGAGTCCGAGTCCGGTGTATATCGGAGCACCGAATACTAGTTTTCTTCCGCGACTGTTAACGGATGCGTGCGTATACATGTGTGTTGCGTGCGTGCGTGCGAGGAGGGGACCACAAGGAAAGGACTCTGTCAGTCCCCCCCCCCAGGAGTAGGCTCTCGCTGGAAAGGGGGATGGCAGGGGGGTTCTGAACCGGGGAACTACGATAACGCAGGCCTGCCCCGTCTAATTATTTTTGTGTTTACTCGCAGAGGTTGCGAAGAAGAAGCGCGCGGTCAGAAGCGGAGCGGAGCGGAACGGAGCGGACGTCACGTCGGGGCAGCGCAGGACGACATCGGGAGCGAGGGAAGGATGGTTGGTCGTCTTCAGGGCACGGCCAGGATGCTCGCCGTTTGCCTGGTCTACCTTTGGACGCTCCTTGGTGAGTTACCGCCGGTTCCCTACGCGATTGTCTCTCCCTCCGCCTTTCCTGTCCGCGCTCCCACCCTGTGAGCTGCCCCTCTTTTTCTGATCCCGGACTTGACCGTTCCTCCTGGTGACTCCTCGTTCCCCGATCTCCCCAAAGTCATTCATTGAAAAATGCGCCGTACGAGCCGGCCGGAGCATGGCGGTCCATTGATATACGCCGTTGCTGCTCTGGTCAATTTTAGTAAAAACGACGCCACCGAATTCCTTCATGGGGAGATAAGATAAAAAATACTCAGAAGAAAAAAAAATTTCCACTTGAAAATGATCGAACCAAAAAATTCTGATCATATAAACAAATTTCTCGGTTATCATATAATTCGACATCTGTGGTTACAGTTCTGATCAATGTAACCAAAATCTTCGTCCATTTTCTATCTTTTCTCAATTTAGAATTTTATATTTGTTTAACTTAAAAATCTATATAAAAATAAAGCGCGTCTATTTGACTGTACATTAAATCCACTTTGAATACAATTCTTTGTTAAAAAATAGAATCTCGTGCATAAAAATGTATATTTATGAAAAACTACACTGTGTACTTCAAGAGAGAGATACGATAAGTAAAACTAACAACAATTATCAGTAATCTTATGTAAAGGACTTGTAAAGCTATACCTAGATATATGTCTCGATAGACACAAATGGCCTATAAATAATCTCTCGAAGAAACATTGTTCACACTAACTAAAAAGTTCACACTGCAAAATATATTTTATATTTTTTCTCTCGTTTCTCTTTTATTTTGTCTTTATATCATTTGTTCTTTCCTTCCTCGCGAGAGATTATTATCCCTAACACTATATTTTATTGAACACCCTATATAACAATCTACAATACGTTTCTGAACACCCTATACACTAATCTACATTTCTCGATGGGAGATGCAAGATGGATTATGTTTTTGTTCTTTTTTTTTTTTACAGGTTCGTACTGTCAAATGGCACCAGGTAATTATTCTCATCGTCGAATTGATAACAGTTTATAGTTTGTATAAAAAAAGAGTACGCGTGCATAAGCCAGTGAAGATTCGTTCAATTGTTTTACGCAGCAATCGGTCGAAATGTTGTATGAAGAAAAAAAAATAAATAAAAAGTAAAAAAAAAAAGAGAACACATGCGACGCCCATTCTCGTCGTGTAACAGGGACTCCGCACAAATTAACGGTACTCCGTTTAACATATACGCGCGTACGAACACACACTCACACGTACATACACATACACATTTACATACACGTACGATACGTATCGTGTGTCTCCTCTCGGATCGTCTCGAGAGAGGAGCGATCCTCGTCGTCTAGCGTTACCGTAGTCAGTCGACGCGCGACTCGCGACAGTCGGTGACGTCGTCGAGCATTCAGTCCATATGCACACATTTGCACGTGCACGCATATAACGTACCTACCTCAAAAAGCCCACGATGAATTTTCACGCGACAACGAGTAATTACTGGAAATTATGCGTCATACTTGCAGCCGTGGCTGGTGGCACCAAGGGCTGGCAAGTAGGGAACGGTCAGAGATACAAACTGACGAACACGCTGATCTTTAGAGAGACCGAATCGAAATCGACGGGAGACGTCGGCTTCAGACTGACCGGCGAGATGGACATCACTGCCCTATGGCAGGATTTTAACGATCACAATATCTTTTTACTTAAATTCGAGGTACGATATATTTCATCATTATTTAGTTATTTGCAAATATCGCGAATCTCTTATTCCATGATGTTACTTCGGTTACTTGTCACAGATACGGAGGAAATGTTACGTAAATTGAATCATGATTTAAATCGTTCTTTGTTTATTTCAATTTTGATTTTAAAGACGGATAAAAAAAATTAATCTATCCTTTCCTGTACTACTCCACAAAATTTAATTATAAATCATTTTTTAGAATGATTCAAATATTATTTTTTTAGAAGTAGATGTAATATAACTTATTAAATCGTGTTTAAATGTTTCAACTTATGCATCAAACTGTGTTATTAAAGAAATTTGTCTTTTAATTACTAAACTTATGTTATTGTATGTAATTTTATTTAATGAGATACTTATATCTGTATTTAATTTTAGACCTGAAGTAAAAAAACAACTTTCTGTAAAAAATGTAAATGTAAAAATGGCTAATATATTTTATTAAAATTATATAATTTAATTACATAGGCAGATTTATTTTCAAAATTTTATTAATTGTAAAATTATCCTAATTTTATCAAGATATATTACATTTATTTTAACCAGCTTGATATGTTGATAAATAACAAAATTTTGCGATACTATAATAATATATTATCAAATCAATTTTTTATTAAGTTATTTGTATCAAAGAGATTTACAAAGGAATTATTTAAAATAATATATACACTCGTATAGATATACCTGTATTATATTACACCCATATGAACATATTTTTTCTTTATTCTGCACGTGTTTTAATTGGAATTTCATAATCAATTAATAAAGGAATTCAAAACCAGTGATTAACGATTCAGCATACATATTCATTTTTAAGAAATAAAACATCTTTATAACTTCCGACAAAATTTTGATGCCGTAAAAAACACGCTCATTGATATTGAGAAAGGTCGTGAGTTTACATTGAATGTTGATAATTCTTTATCCGAGAGAGATAAAATATTTCTTCGACTTACAACATCTTGAAGATAAAAGTATTAAAAATACGAATAATTTATAATAATATGTGTAAAATATTGCACATATAATATTATTTATAATATTTATATAATATAATATAATATTATTTATAATATTATATGATATTATATAAATTAAATATTAATATTTAATTAATTAAATAAATCAGTGATAAACTTTCAGCTAATATACAACATTCCAAAGAACTTAGAAAAACTAAAGCTTATTTACCGATAATATTATTAGATCAAAAAACTTTTTCTTGGCAAATTAAACAAAATAAAAAATAATAATATATACGTAGATATATAACTATAATCAATCCAAAATAAAAGTTAAATGATTTTTATGATTAATTTTATAAAATTTTCAAATGCAACCAGACTCTATTTTGAATAAAATTTAACAAATAACAAATCAAGAGCTAATAAACCGAGCTAGACGCAATTTTCGCCAATAATATTTGATCTTCAATATAAAGTTTAAAATAAAAAAAGGAACTTTTATAATAAAATAGGTCATCCTCTGTCATTAATTTAAAAATTAAGTAGAAAGCGTAACGCATAACTACAATTATAAATTAAAACTTTTTAACCTATTTATGCGTATGCAATAGATCGAAAACTTTTGCTTTTCATTGTTATCTTCGTGATTTTGATGGCAGTCGCATTCGCATAAATTGATATAATAATTAACTTCACATACGTTCTTAGATTGTTATATTTTAAAATTAAATAGTCTTAAGTAGAGGAGGAACGCAACGATTTTTTTTTAAAAAAACTTCATATTCTCTAGTAATATTAATAATCGGTTGAATGAAATCATAATGTCATCGTAACTAAATGTGTCGAGATCATCGGTTGTATGTATCGGTTTTATTTAATAAATAAAAGAAAGGCAATACTATGTATCAACTTCATTAAATCTGGTAATTTGATGGACTGATGCGTAACAAAGGAGATAAATCAGACGGCTTTTACACATGACACTTAGACATCGACATACACAGCAATACAAGACACGCGCTTTTTATAAGAATCGTTTACATTATTATTTAATACACATTGATTAATTTTCATTATACTGAAGAGGACTCAAAACAGAGGTCGGAATGTTTCTCGAACTTAAAAAAAAAGAAAAAATTGGACACCAATAATCTGTGTTGGCTTGTAAAAGAAAGACCGATTATTGGTATCGATTAATAGTTGTATTAATAAAAAAAACAAGAATTGTATTGTTGCGCGCGTATCTGTTATAATCAATTACTTATCCAATAACACTCCATTGTAACAATCCGTTTTAAATAAGTATAAAAATATCCCGTTCTGCAAACATAGTGTATCGAAATGCTTTGCCGTTAGTTATAGCAATTATTGTATTCGCGATAGTAAAAATCCCGCCTGACTAATATAATATGCAGAAATTGAATCAGGTCGCTAACAGGTACTTAATCCCTAGTATGATATTTTCTCTTGCAGTTACTGTCACCGCAGTTATGGATCAAGTCTCGGCGAGCTCCCGAGCCGGAGGGCTTCGTGGAACACTCGTCCAAGGTAGATCAGGTCGCCGAGAAGCCCTTTTTCGCACTCTGGCGACACGGTGACGTCGAGGCCGTGTATATGGACCCGACTGAGAGCGCGTCGTCCGCGAATCTGAAGCGCGGCCTAGTGAGTCTCTTCCAGTACCGAACGCTTGACGACGAAGTGCGTCAACGAGACGCTTCCGGCCTCTGCGACGTGATCTACCTCACCTCCGGAGATAACGTTATCGAGAAACGAAAGACTGCCTGCACGCATGGCACCCTGCCACCACTGAAGCAACACCCGAATCCGATATTTGCCGTTAGACTCGAGAGTTCTCGCAATTCCAAGTACGTGCTAACGCAGTCGCTGTTGCCAAAACGCGTGACTGATTACGAGGGTCACAAAATGATTTTGGCATCTAAACCTGACGTCGGTACGAGTGTCGTATCGGAGAGGACGCTGGAACAGACAGTCGAGGCTATCAGTGCAACGGCGATTCAGGCGAATTCTGCGAAGCAGGCGGTGATGCTGCTCAAGCCTGGATACAAAGAGACCGACATCGAGCTTCAACCGATGCCCGCCATATGTCCTGATGCCGGATGTCCCACAGTAAATCTTTCTGCCTCTTCTATTTTATCGTCTATTCTCATTATTCTGGAACAACGGGAATAGATAATGAACTAGTAAACTTGTGGAGAACGCTTTGATGCATAAAGTTGCCAGGGCTGGACATGTATTTGAAATATTTTTATTTGAAAAACATTCATGAGACAATTATATTTTGTATTTCAACAGGACGCATGAAAATATTTTGTATTTTATATTTCATGGGAATATATAAAAGTATCTTGCATTTTGAATACTAAAATTGACAAACTTATTATTTGAATTACAAAAACTTTTAATCTTCCAATTTTAGGTACAGAATATGTGATATCTTTATGCGCTCCGCTAAAATACAAAATATAAAATATACTTGTATCACAAATATGTATTTCAAATACATGTCTTTGAAAGTTGCAAAAGTATAGATAAATAAAAAACAATGCAGGCGATCTTGCAGCGTTGTCTTCTATTTGTATCAAACACAAAAATTTCAAAATTACTGTTGTTGAGATTAAAATAATTAGAGAAATCGAATGTTCTTTTATGAATGCTGTCTACAGTTTTAATATAAATTAAAAATAAGTAACTATAATATATAACATTCGCGATTAATACAATTAGTTTATATTAATTTTTATGATCATGATAAACAATTTCAAGAATCGAACGTTTTTTGTAAATATCCTGTAAAGCTTGAATATAAATTAAGAATAATTGACAGGCTACACGACATTCGCACTTAATGTATTAGTTTTCACGTTGATACTGATGAATGTTAACGACTCTAGATAAAAATATGACACAATGAAAACCGCACTGCGTTCAGTCTTTTAAATAAATGTATATAAATGAATATATGAATACTTTTAATAATATATGTAAATAACACAATAATATATAAACAATATTTTAGTACCTATATTTCGTATTAAAATCTTAAATCTATCTCTCATTGCAGATTGATCAGGCGATCGAAGAATATTCCAAAACGCTCGTCGCTTCCGAGCTGGGCACGGCGAAATCCGCGTCGGCTTTCCTCAAGCTTTTACCTCTAGTCAGGAACGCCTCGCCCGAGGATCTGCACAAGGTCCTGAAGACGCCGCGCAATCAACGGATAAAGATGCAGCTGCTGGATGTATTCGGCGCCGCGTCTACGTTATCCGCTCATCAGGCTGCCATGAAGATACTCCGGCATGATGAGACCGGCGACGAGACCGAGAGGTATCTGTGGGCACTATCACTCTCACTGACGCCACACGTCGACGTCGCGAGAGATATTCTGCGACGCTCCGAGGAAACGATGCAGAACGACAAAGTGTCGGAGACTTATGCGCTCACGGCGGGCGCGATGGCGCAACATTACGGATCCGCCGCGGTGATAGAGAAGGCGCGAGTCAGTCTGGAGCTAGGCTTGGAGACTTGCACCGGCGAGGAGTGCAGGCTCAAGTTCTTGCGAGCTCTGCGAAACCTGAGGTGCCCGGCGGCGATACCTACGTTGCTGGTGCACGCGTTAAGCGACAGCAAGCCCATCAGCGTCGCCGCTTGGCGCGCTTTGAAGGCCCTTCCACGTGAAGCTGTGACCGACGAGTTGAAGAGCGCGGCACACAGGGTTTTCTATCAGATCGGCGGGCCGCGAAGGGACAGTAGCGTGCGAACGATCGCGCTGGACGTTATCCTAGAGAACGAGCCTTCCGAAGAGGCTCTACACGACTTCGTGAAATATTTGAGCAGCAATGACCCGGCCTACGAAGTCCGCAAGTATCTGAGTCAACGTCTGAAGCTGCTCGCCGAGAGGGACGCGCGATTCGCCGAATATCTGAGGAATATATACGTCAATGGCAACGTGACGCTCAACAATTATCACGTGCAAGCGCAGCGGGGTCTCAGCACCGCTTTTGCGAGGCACTTCCTGCGCTCACCTGACAGTAACGGTTCATTGGTCACCGTTCAGGAAGTGAATTCCGGTCTTTTAAAACGCGGCATCGTGGACGTCGTATTGGAGAGCAACGAGCAACGACAGGCGATGTTCTCGCTAGGATTATTCGCCGGCGGTCTTGGCAGTTTCGTGTCGAATCAGGATGAAGTGACGGAAGCCGACGACACCGAGATAGCCACCGCTGGAATGGAGATCGATATCCTCGACGTCGGGATACGACCGTTCGTCTTTTTCACCGGACAGGGTGAACTGATGGGCCACGTCTGGTCGGGCACTGCGGACACGAGGACCCCCGCCTTTCAAGCTATCGCTTCACTCTACAGTCATAGTGAATATGTGCCATTGGGATCCGGTTTCGTCGCCGAGCTCGACGTTCAAGGCGCCGTGAGCTTCGAACTGGCTGGTGAGATCCAGCTTAGTCTGTGGTCGAGAAATGCAAACTCCCTCGTGGAGATGAACGCCGGCGTGACGGTACACGGCGGCACCAGAGTCCACACGAGTTTCGTACAGAGCAAGACGGAATTCACGATGGCGATGGAGCCGAAGCTCCAACTGTCTACCACCGTGGATTTCAGTGGACCTTCGGCGTTGTGCATGAGACTGAGCCAGCCGATTACTACAGTGAAGTATCAGATCTACAAAATCGAGAGGATACCCGGCAGCCGGCATAGACTAAGAAAAACGCGCCGGATTAAAGTTCACTCACCCGGTAGGTCCTATAGGCTTAATCAAAAAAACAATGAGATGTGCGCGAAGTTCACGAATTTAAATTAACGCATACCGAAGATTACTCACAATCAGTAATTCTTTTGATAATCGATAAAGGACTACGAAACTGTTGTTTTTATTATTGTGACTTTAAGAGTGAAATTTATGATAACATGATAGCGTCTGTGTTCAAATTGATGGATAGTGCTATATTTCAATTTCGATATGACAGTGCATTTATTACTCCAATTTATTTTAGATTAATATTGTTTTAGCATTTTAGACAAAGAAGGTAAAGTCCGAAATTTAAATCTTGACATCTTTTTATATTTTTGCTTAATTATTCTAAAAATGAATTGCAATTTCAATTGGCTGATTTTGTTAATAATTCTAAAAACACGATTGAAAGGTTTTTCACAAAAATAAGTTTAAAAAGTTAAATTCTCAGGAAATGAAAATCTGTACTGCGCACCATTCATTTAAAAATTAATGATGCCACATGTAATCTTCTAACTCAACTTAAATGATATGTATTCTCTATTTTTAAAAGTACATGAAAATAAGAGTATTTAATTGAAATAAAAAATTTTTAATATAAAAAAATTATATATTAATTTATATATTTAATTAATTTAATCTATCAATTAATTAATTATATATATTTAAGAATATATTAATAATATATTTACTAATATTTATATATTTTTTTTATAATAAAGAGAATACATCTCATTAAAGCTGATTTAGAAGTAACCTTACAGAAATACAGAATAGAATATAAAGTTCAGCATTATAAAATTTGCCTCTGTGTTTTAATGAAATCATTTAATGAACATTTTAAGAAGTAATTTAAGAAAATAAAAACCTCTTGGACTTGTTTTTTACAAAAATTTTATGTTTACTACTTATTTATTTCACATAACATATTGCATTTTTATCTGCTTTTATAACATTAATAGTGACATGTTGAAGAAAAAAATATTATTTAAAGTATAATAAGTATAACAACTTTTTCATTTTTTATTTACAAAATGCTCTATGTCTTTTACAAATGTTAAATATTAAGTTTATTTTTCTAAAAATAAGTTTTTGAATCTTGATTCCTGTGGAAAACCTTTCAGTTAATTTCGAATTTGTTTCTCGTTTTATATTATACTTCCATTTTACTTTTGATATTATATATTATGCGATAATGATACAATGCATCTTTTTCTTCTTCGAAGATCGTTACGCATCCGGATTCAAATGTATTATATTTATATTCTGTATTTTGTACACTCGTTTTTACACAATATCACGTTAATTCTGTTAATAAAAAAGCGAAAGAAACATATATTCTTTATTCAGTATTCACGACATTTAATTACAAATTAATCCCTCTATTACTTCAAAAGTGATACAAGAAATTAACCTTTTACTGGCAATTGAAGTCTTTAAAAGTACCATCGATATTCTGATCATGAATTTTGATAGATAAATTTAAATCTGTAAAAAATAAGTATAATCTGACTTCTCTAATGATGGTAAAAAATCGTTGACTTTTATTGTATATGATCTGAAATAATAAAAGCTGTATTTCTCAAAGATCGATTATTGCTGACCGAAAAATTAAAATTCATGCCGGCGGAGGATGAAATTTTCTAAAAAAGGAAAAACTATTTTCAATTTCACAGTAAATTATCGACTAATCAACTAAATAAATAATATCAAACAATTAAAAAAAAATATTTTTAACATAATAAAAAAGTGAATTTTATTATTTTTGTCTCACACAATACTTTACAAATCATAAAAAAACCTTTTGGAATTTAAGGATTTTATCTATTCTTTCTTAAAATCTGCCTTTTTAGTTGCACCTTTTAGATTAGGGATGGGCGATACATTAAAAGATATCGATATTCTGTATCGTTATGTATCATAAATAAAAATATCGATATATCAAAAATATCAGACGAATTGTATCGATTATTATTATACCAAAAATATCACGAAACTCCTGGTGAAAATTTATCAGAATTTTTATATGAAACGCTTTTAAAAGTATTGAGAAAAGAATACATTTTTTCTTAGAATTTTTTATTATATGTGAATTCGTATAAACATTCGTATAAACAAATCTAGATTTTAAATTCTTTATTAAAAATTTTGAAAAAATCATATGAAAAATTTTCACCAAGAGCACTGACAATTTCATCGAGTAATACTATTGTACAATTCCACCTTATTTATTTATGTATAATATTTATTTATGCTGAAACAATAGAGGATAATAATAAGGGCAACTCTGAGAGTCAACGAAACATTACAATTTAAATTTTCCTGTATATAAAAAATTTTGAATTTAATCAAATTTCGTATGCATACATGACATGTTTCGGCTCCTTGATTGAGCCTTCTTCGAATGTAATGATGTTCCTAGTATCGCTGTTACAAAAAATTACTTCGCTTTCTTGTAGTGTGTTTTTCGATGAGTAACTCTCCGAGAGAACGAATATGCTGACAATGGATTGACGGATCGAGTGTTTGCAGATTCGATATTCATGAACATTCCGTCATTTGAGATCTCAGTCGAGATCGAAGCAGCGATTCACACAACATCGAACAATCGGTAATAATAGTTAGTAACAGATTCTAAAATCACCTTCCTTTATATAAATTTTTTCACAATTTATATAATGGAAGATGATTTCTTTTTTATTTTTTGAAATTATTCGTGATACGTATTAGAATAAATTATTTGAATTTAGCGGCGAGAAATCACGTTTCTAAAGTCAATCTTATTAGAAAATACTGTGGCTGCGTTCCGTTTCACGCATATGCGCGCATTGCCTTAGTATACGTGACGCTCATTATATAAAATGCGTGCATATGCCTGAAACGGAACGCAGCCTGTAATTCAATACTATATGTAGAAGTACTAAGCAAATGCATTTTGAATTTGCCGCTTAAT
Source organism: Cyphomyrmex costatus (assembly GCF_001594065.2). Taxonomy (NCBI): domain Eukaryota; kingdom Metazoa; phylum Arthropoda; class Insecta; order Hymenoptera; family Formicidae; genus Cyphomyrmex; species Cyphomyrmex costatus. The sequence continues at coordinate 887,001 of NW_017276095.1, forward strand.
GTGACGTAAACTGATTGTGAATGACATTTCTGATTGGTTGTCTGAAACTATCATGCGCGTGAGCATACCCTTGTCTTTATACCATGGACGACACGTCTGAAGTTGGTTACTGACAGTCCAATCGAAAGTTCAATATGCCTATTAAACTGTCGATACATGTTAATCGAAAGATAAAAAATCGATACAAAATATCGAAAATCAAACTTAAAAGTATCGATATTTTAAGATATCGATACTGTATCGCCCATCCCTATTTTAGATAAGTTTTTAATAAAGTTAGTTCACTTTTGGTGATAGACAGAGCACAATGTTTACCTACAATTTATGATAATAACTAAAAGACTAAAAACTAAAAAAAAACTCGCCCTGATGAAGTGAAGGGTTGACATTAACAATGAAAACACGGCGATAATCCACAAACCTTTTGGTCTTCGAACTCAAGAATCACGTGTTGTGTCACTTTTGAAGCAATGGGAGTGATTTATCAACTAGCGACAACCGCACTCGGTGACGACCATGTCCTCGTAGCCGTATTCGTAGGTCAAAGTTCCTCTGGCGTCCAGGTAGAGCAGACTCGTAGGCGCTAATCTGGTGGGTACGCAGCAGGCTCTACTGACAAACTTGTTGCCACGGAGATCTTCGCTGGCCTGAACTGCGCCATGCATCAACGTCTGCACTATCGCGTGCTTGGTCGGACTGAGATGATCGCCCATCGGAAAGAAGCACTTACCGGTGCATTGATAAGCTTCGTACCCTGGCGGTGCGACCACCCAGTCGTCGTACGCGATCAGGGCGAAGTCCACGTACATAGGACGCCGGCGGCAACTGTTCCGGCGTCTTCTTCGTGGCGGTTCGTCCTCCCAACGATCCTGATCCTCTTGATCCTCCGCGGATCGCCGATGGCGCCGGACGCCTCTGACCTTCTTGTAATTCAGCAGAAGAATCGGCCCGTCACCGTAAGGATGGTAGGTCAGCCTACCGTGAACGTAAAGCTTCACCGTGTCGCCATTCCTGCCGGCGACGATAGACGTGACGTCGAAGGCCCGCCACGTGTCGTCCTTCCTGAGCTTTCGGACCTCCTCGCTCCCGTTCTTCATCTTAGACAGATGGTTCAATGATTGTACTCTGATTATCGCGCCGGCTATCCCGACCAATTCTGCAGACTCCAGCGTCTCATCAACGCCGGCGGATGGGATCGCGTATTCCAGAATCCTGCCGCCGTCGCTGAGCAAGCCGGAGGTGTGCACTGATTGAATCGCGCGGATAACATCGGCGTTCGGGCGCCGATGGTACAGCTGCAGCATATACTTGGACAGAGTACCGCGACGTTTTCTGCGCACGGCGTCGCGCGAGAGTCTCAATGCGCTAGTCCTATCAAGGGGAGGTTCACGTGACATCGATAATGACGATGACGATGACGACGGGATTGACAGGTCGAAGTGAATTAACCCCTTAGCGTGCATGCTGGAGTCCCATCGATTGATCGATCCGATCTTCCATAAACAGCAGACAAAGTACGCACCCGCGACCAACAGCAGCAAATATCCTGAAGCTCGTATGGCAAATCCTCGTGTCTTAAACGAAGACAAAAGGGATACAGATTTTATCAGGGAAATCCCCATAATATTGTATAATATTTTGCTTTTCAACTGGGAATTGTAAAATTCACGCAAGAATATTATTAAACCACAAGATCTGTTTTGAATATGGTCCTCTTTGCTTATCTGTGTTGAACATTCTTTAGTCAATTTTTCACTTATTATTGTATAAACATTTTATGTTTCTGGTATTGGATTTTAGATGGTAGATTGATCGCGATATATTTTTCTCTCATTAAACTTGAATAAAATCTCTGAAAATCGCGCTCCTTTTAAAGATCTATTTTGCTACGCTCGTTTATTCACTTCGTATTTATCTGTTATCTTTTATCTTCTTTTTGTAATAAAATACAAGGCGTTTTTTACGTATCTTTTTCTTCAATTAATTTCTAACACGTGCGTGATTCCCGGAGAATGAACGATGTCGATGCCCGTCTACTTTGGACTGTGAACGTCATATCCTTCGAAGATGAGAGCTCTGGTTGAAGATTCGCTCTCTCCAAATAGCCGCCAATCGAGGCGTCCATAGTTACCGCCTGGAATATTCTTATCAACCGCAGACCACCACTCGACTAAGCGACCCTACATGCCTACGAATGCCTATGGCCTACCCAGCCGGTTAAGGTGCTCATCGGTATCTTTAGCTGAAGAATGCTGCTTTGAATAGTAAAAATTGATGGTATTTCTTTTTATGTCAGTAACAGTTAATTTTCCTTACTTTTATTGCATGCAAGCAAGATAAAAAAATTGATAAAAAAATTACAATTATACAAAGTTCAACGTAACGATAAATTGTTAAACACTTCCGATAGTTAAAAAGGAAGATTGAAAAATAAATATTCAACCGTTTTATGTGGGCTACGACATGCAATAAAAAAATTAAAACAATTTTTAAGTAAAAAAAGTAAAGGTTATTTTAAATTTTTTAGCACATGTTGTAGCCTACATGAAACAGATGAATATTTACCTTTCAATCTTTCTTTTTAACTATTGGAAGTGTTTAAAAATCATGCAAACCGTTACGCTGAACATCTTGTATAAATATAATAATAATTTTTCAGTTACATATTAAACAAGGATAAATGATAGGTACTTACAATGCTTTAGCTGTGAGCGCCAAAATAAACGCACTTTTAATATTTCATAAAGGCAGTGGCTTGTTCTTTTTATAAAACTAGAAATGGAATGGCTCTTAGAAACTAGCTATCTATATTTCTTATATTTGAGTCTTAATCATTTTCGTTCTACATCTAATACATCTAATACAATATTTTAAAAGAATATATATGAATATATTCTGAACGCTTAAATTCATATTGTAATTTCAAAACCCTGTTTTCGCAGTTAAATTCACTTTTTAAACCTACGCTCTTTTATTCCAGCACAAAACTGGAGTAATCAAAGTACTTCCCAATTCAACGCGAAGAAAAAATTGCATCTATGAGGTGCAAATAGAATCGAACCAGAAAATCCGGAGTCAATCGCGCAAAGCGTAGAACCAGTCGACACCCCAGTGGCTTGTTTAAATGGGTATTGTAAGCAACTGTCATCTGTCGGCAGCAAAGAGATACTAACATCATCTAATTTCCCAGTACATGGCAGTGTCCGATACTAAGCGCACTTCCCCTAAACGCCTTTCACATACAAAGAAGATTATACGTATTATTGATATTATTTAGTTTATAAAAGACCTCTCTCTTCTATCTGAAAGCTTCGTTCATTACTGTTGTCATTTTCAGTTGTAAAAAAATTTATTTTATTTATTGTTTGTTTTATTTGGTTATAGCTTTTTAATAAACAATGAGCAGTCCTAAAATGTTTTAAAATGCAACTTAAAACTGAAAATTATATAAATATATAACATTATAATAATTTCTTATACTTAATATAAAATTGAATTAATTATATTAGAATTACTAAAACAAAAAAGTATAGTTAAAATTACAAAAGAAATGTTTTTTATTCTTTTTTAAGATATTTCTTTGTATTTTTTTTTTTACTTTTATTTGTATTATACTTCAACTGCATCGATCGAGAAACAAGTGCTTTAGTATTTGTGTGGCTTTAACAGCACAACAAACTAATGATTAAAAACTCCATTTTTAATGATTACTGTTGTAATTAATTAATAATTTAATAATAATCAGTTCTATATAAAAAAAAAAATATTATTTGTATCATATACAGCTGACTCCAAAAACAACTGTATTTTCTTATTATAAATATATAGAACGCTAAATATTATAATATCGTTTCTAATCTATAACAAATAACAACTCTAAAAATGGAACTCCTAATCATAATTACTTTACAACGTGATTACACGCAGTCACAAATACCAAACACACATTTTTCAATAATGTGTCACGAATTGTCGTGCCTTATAGTACTCAGCATATCCAACGAACGGCAATATCTTTTCAACCGTCGTCGGTCTTTGTCGGAGCAATATACCGTTATACGTATGACAACTTTATAGGTATATCTCGTACGTACGCTCTATTCGCGGACTGTCCTCATTTTTCAAGGTATCGAACAAAAGGTAGCGATAATGTCAATATGGTAATACAGTTGGGGTCTCGCAAATTTCATCGGCCGGCATTCCGCCACGGCGGCGCGGCGGCGGGCGGCGGCGCGCCGCGGTGGATCGCGCATGCGCCGCACGCCGGTGGTGAATTATATCGCTTTCATCGGGGTGGCCACCGTCGCGGTGACGACGATAAAGGGTGGCCGTCGTCGCAGCGCCCGTCCGGCCGCCCGGCCCGGCATCGATTCGCGCCGTCCTCGCCGTGCGCCGCGGTGCGCGAGGTGACGTCATGGCGCCGCGTTTACGGCAGTGAGGGCGAACCGCATTCCGCGTCGCATCCGTGCGTGCGAGCGATCCACGGTGGTGAAAAGGAAAAGGCAGCTGTCATGCCGTGGCCCTGACCTAAGCCACCACTTCCGGCCATCCCCTTTGGTGCGTGCCATATCCTTCGCGCGGAATCCGCGCCGCCCCGCCGTCGTAATACATCCTCTACGGGACACGCTCGGCCGACGAGGAGCGAGGATCCCGCCGCGCGCCGCGCCGTCTCCTCGCGTGGAAAATCTCAGCGGGCCTGATTCTGCCTCTCCCCACGCCAGTGAGTACTGAGTACACGCTCTATCGCTTATCGACTCTTCGCTCTGAGCGAGCACGCGGCCGTGCGCGCCGCGCCGCCGGTATCTCCCCACGCTCGCCCATTTATCTCACGCGTGCTCTGTCTCTCTCTCTCTCTCTCCCTCTCTCTCTCTCTCTCTCTCTCGCTTCCTGTATATCGTGTGTATACGAGATTATACTTAATATTTTCGTCGTTATTACGAAAGATACGGCCGGAGCAACTCCGTCGCTGCAGGTCCGCCTTATGCCGCGCGGCGCATTCGAGAACGCTCCCGCGAGACCGTGCGGCCTGCATCAGTTGGTTGCAGTTAGCGTGATAACGGGGCCTACTGTAAGATAGTGGAACGGAGAGAGACCCGCGCGGATAATCAGGACCATGGGGACTGAACTTTGGATACAGTCAAGTCACTTCGTTATGAGCCCGCGCTCGAGTCGCTCGTGGTGAGCGGAATCTCGTCGAACGCTCGGGCGGCTTGGGGGCAAAGTCGTCGGACGACTCGCGTGCAGTAGAGCGCATCCCGTACCTGTGTGTAGATACCCGCCGTTATGCAGGTAGTACCCGTCGCGTTCTCACGCGGTTATACGTAAGTCTGGCAGTTCATCTCGAACGGTTCAAACGATTTTAAACGAAGTGTTACAGTCCCAGTTCGAGGACTACCTGCCGTATCTGGGTGGCGCGGCAGGTGCTCTCTTCGTCACCGGGGTGGCTTACTGGGCTTCCAGACCGACGGCCGAGAAACCGCTCTTTCCGCTCGACGCTCAGGCGTTGCTGCTACCGGTAAGGAACATATATAAACATCATCGCACCGCGTTCCTCCAATGTCGAAAATTATTTCTTACACTGTGCGTTGCCAGGTTGAGGGATTTTCCTCCAAATTTCTCAAACGACACTAAGTCTAAAATTGTGACATAAGACGTCGATAAAGTCTTTTAGATGCAAAACATGTCTCATGACACGATTTTGGACAACACTTTGTTTTTTGAAGACTTTTTTTTTCTATCCAGAGACTTTCTGGAGGTACAAAGAGTTCGGAAGAATTTTTGGGAGGAAAATACAAAGAAATGTCCAATTACGATTAAAATATTGGGAAAATTGCTATATACAGGGATAAGTAATTTTGAACAGACCCCTGGCAACACTAGATAGAAACCCTCTAATTGTAGGGACTCTTTCATCAACTCCCATTAACGTTAATCGATGGTTAACTCAATTATCACGATTGCCAATGTGAGAACTAAATAGTTTGTCTCAAAAGAGGGAGAGAGAGGAGACGCTTCTACATTATGTGATCGTCGATTAATTTGGTGAAAGTTGGTGAAAGAGATTCATAGTCTGACCGTGACAGCATCCTATGATTGGATCGACATTTTTCATCAATTTCTCTTTAGTCAAAGCGAGATAGTATATATTTTCGAATGTATCATATCTTTATCTCGCATCATCGCAGAACGAAATAAGATATATCCTATTCTTTTTGGCATCGCTGTAGAGTGAGATAAAATATCTTTGCTCATCTTAACGCAATTTTGAAGAAAAATATTGGATCTTCTGTTATGATCAGACTTTAGTCTCTAAGTCGAAAGCTGAAATATCGATACACTAATAGAGGATAGATCCTTCCCTTTACATTACTTGTTAGAGACGAATTTACATTTCGATACATATAAATTAAAGTATAACAAAATGTTATTTAATTCACAAAATATTAATTAATTCAAAAGAGCAATATAAGAAAGTTCTATAAGATTATAGCGGGGTCCTTTCTTGAATTAAATAATATTTTTAAGAAAACAATACAAAAAACGAAAACGAACAAAAACAGGCAATAAAGAATTATCTTTGTAATCGGTGCGTAATAAAATGAAGTTGTTATTAATAATTAAATTTCTGATAAGATGATTTAACTCATCGTATACAAATTTTCCGAACGTTTCGATAATATATTTGAATCATTCTTAGAACATTCATAAACACAGTGATGTCTTTCTTAATGGGCATTCTTTCTGTGATTGAATTATTTAATTTCAAAAAGAGAGTAAACAACGTCTATATTAACGTGCACTTAATAAATAATTAATTAAATTTAGATGAAATTTAATAAATTTCTTAAAAGTTAAATTGTTTAATTCCATTGTTTTAATAAAATAAGTTAAACCTCGAAATATTATAGTTAATCTATTATACATTGGTAGAAATAAACGTTAATCGACTAAATATTTGACGTGATCACAAAACGCGATTTTACCAGAAACTTATAAAAATTGCTTTATCCGTAGTTAGCGACTTCTGATGAAACTTAGTCTCAAAATCGATCTCTCTCATCAGTTATTCTTCGTGCAGTAACTACCGTCTTTCTTTTTTGTCTTTTCTACCTACGACGTTCGAACATATTGTTTCGAACATGAAGCTTACTATAACGAAATTAAAAAGAATAGATGAAGTTTTGTGTCCCATTTAAGAGATTTAAAATCGTGTTGAATGTGTGCTATCGATTGATGCGTTAGTTTGTAGCCGATTTTTCAGAAAGTCTCAATATCTAAACAAGAGATTTTTATTGAAACAAAAAATATTTTTACTAACAACGAGAATATTTTGATTCAAGCGATGTGGCCTTCAGAAGTTCAATAGAGTGGTATCGATTTGTGTGTTATGTATTTAGCGAGAGGTATCATTTATAGGAATCACAGAATGACGATACACGCGATATTCATTATATGTTAATATTAAACCTTTGGACAATTTATAATTCTCATCAAATTGCGAGACAAAATTCTTGATTATATACTTTATAAGTATGTAACTTCTATAATTCTTTCACTAATATTTCTCGCTGCGCTAAGATTATGAATAGAATGTAACACATCATGTTGATTTATGACAAATAGATAATCTGGAATGGACTTTGATGTGGTTACAAAGTATAGTAATAAAAACTTACGAATGAGAATCCATGCTGTATAAACAACTTGCGCAGATAGATGGAAAAGAGTTAGAAAAACAACTTGATTAATTTAATTCTTTGATTCTGTATCACTGCAGCGCATTTCATATTATTCTCTTCTGGCTGATGGAAAATTACGAATGGACTTTTCATTGATTGCATCATTTAAATTGTACAACAATATAGATAATTTAACAACAACACGGACAAATCAGGATTGGAAAGTAATACGTTAACGTAACGTCATTATTGTTGCTTTTTCAATAACGATCATTACTTTTTTTTCTATTTGAAACAGTAACGTCGTAACATTTTAATAATAACCATTTTAATGATAACGAATTCAGTCGTTGCTTTTATAGTTATTTTAGTAGTCTATTGTTTTTATATTTATTCAATAAGTCGCGTTATATTTAATCGAATAAAAATATTTTATTTAAAGAAGTTTAAACGTTGAAACATATTTTGTATCTTATATTTTATTGTATAGTAAATTCGATTGGACGCACTCAATACACACTGATACAGATTAAAGCCGTCGTACACAAATTGACGTATAAAGATCTGTATATTTAATATAAATATAGAATCCAGTTCAATAAAATCATCAATATTTATTATACTTACTGTTAGGTATATCTCACTTTTATCTCTGAAATTTTATAATAGTATAACGTAAACTATAACATGTTAGGACGCTAACATTGTTGTAAACGCGTTCTGAATATTGGCCATTGCCTTTTTATTCTGTACTAAAAAAAAAGAAATGGTTGTAGTTATCATAATTTGTAGTAATTTTCAGTATTAATTCTGTATTTAGATCTTATATATGCATGCATATGTACATTATATACACACGATTATCACGTAGAACGATATTCAAGCAACTATATATCGTGAAAATAATTATTTCTTATTTTTTTACATTATTGGATAATTTTTTAGTTGCGTTATATTTTATAAACATGAGTATTAAATGCAAATGAAGTATTATATGCAAATGAAAAAATACATTCGCTATAATCGCACTTATTACATAAAAATGTTTATTATCTTGCTTGTTTGAACTTCATGTTAATTTACCTGGTCAAATAATGACAATACGCCGTTATCACGAAGAAACACGTGATCATCTGTCGTGTGCTAAATAAGCAAATATCGTCGAATTTTTCCCGAAGTACGTAATAAATATAAATGGATTTTAAAACCTAACCGAACAGAGAATATAAGAAATAAGTATATTAAAATAAGATATAATCATAATTTAGTAAAATTTTTCATTGTTTATAAAATTATAAATATATAAGATTATTTATATAGGATGTTTCATAATTTAACGGACAAAATGTGGGAATATTCTACAAGCGAAAATAAAAAAAGATGTTACATGAAGTTTGACTAGAAATGCTTTATTACAAAGTTATAAACAAATATTGAAACAAAACATGAAATAGAAAACAACGGATTTTGCATCGCGCGAAAAGTAAAAGTGTACATTTCGTGTACGGAAAGATCGAACGTGTTTATTTCATATGTGTATTCATATCATATTTACTAGCTTACCGAAATATTGACTAATTGAATATCTTCTTTATCCGTTTAAATAGAAATTCTACTGTTATTAAAATATTATCGATGATGGCATAAAAGTTATTTATAAATCACGTTGTACAACTCGTAAACATTAAGTAAATTAATTCTTTTACTTTTTGTTATCTATTTAGTCGTAAATTAGCCACGGTTATCTTTTTCCGAAAGCAGTAAACATTAATTTAAATACATGATTATTCATCATATATAGACGATGATACAAGGGTTACTGTTATTATCACACAGTGAGAAGCTATCGCAAGTATTATAAAAAAGCAAGTAACTAGTATCGATACATTGCATTATATACTACCACTAAACTAGTTGAGAGCACTTAACTTGGTATCCCCTCTGAACAATTTCTATTGATTAAATATTTACAGCGGTTAACAATGTCTTCTTCACGTGTTTAACGCAATATATCGCGGAGTCTCGAGTGGAGCTGATACTAAAGTTAGATGAGACATCGCACATAAACTAATTGAAATCTTAAAAATAAAACACATGATATTTTCTCCAGTCATAGACATAAAAAAAGACATTGATTTATCTACAATATTATCTACTAATTTCTTATCTTTTATATTAAATTCTTTCTGTTCATGTAAAACTAATTTTTATTCGTATATTTTTTATATAAAATATTTTATAAATGATAGCCTTTATTCGTTTTTTAAAACTGCTTCCTTTAATTTTTTTTATTTATTACGCTGTACATTTTTTTAACTTTGTCTTTCTTCTGATCCAAAGACTGCTTGTTTTATATGTTTCTTAAATATTTTATGCGATAATAAATTAGTACAAGAAATTTTGCGAGGAGAATATAACCACTATCTGAAATATTGTCTCACAGATTACATGATTTCATTTAATTTTATATAATTTTATTTGATAACAAATAATTTTTCCTCACTATAATGCGGTCATTTGGTAAGATAAACGATTTTGTCTAATATTACACAATTATTTCTTGTAATTGTCGGATTATATATCAAAATTTTATATAAATTTTATAATGATTTTAGGAAACACGTCCGTCCCACGATTACATTGAATGATTACCCCCTCGAAATTTTGTATTTAAAATTGAGAACGAAATATTGCAGCTTTAAAGGTACTTTTGTTAATCTGAAAATATCCACTATTTACCGTTGACTGTTTTTCTGTTTTGACAGAAATTGTCGGGTATCCATTTTTTAAAAAGTCCCGGATTTTTTTTTTATTTGAAAGCGGCAGGAAACCTTTCGCAGCAATCTGCTCGATTGAAGTAGCGCGTACGGACAAGATGTAAAAATACATACGCGCATATTCCGAAGCCGTACAATTTGTCAAAAGGTAAAGCGATACCTAGTTTGTCAGATGCTTTTTTTTCTTTTCTTTCACGTGCTCATTGAATTAGTCCATAACGTGTTGCGTCCACGAGCCATTCATTGGGAGAAGAATGGGTGGGTACACAAACGCGTGCTACACAACAGCAATACGGCGTAAAGGAATCTCTGACAACATATCGTACGTCAAAAATGTCTTACCCAAAGTTATGGTATTTTCGAAGCCAGACTACAGATATAACGAGCTTTGCAGATTAACTTTACCAATCGGCTCGCAACTAACCTCGTCTCGACTATCAGTTTACATAACCTTCCCTCTAGGCGCTCGTTGAGTGATATTGATTCCAGCGAACTCAATATGACCTTTTTTTTTCCAATCAATAGGGATGTTGATATTTACGAGCCTTTTAGACAATGACTCTTTAATTGTATAAATTATAAAATTTGTGGTATAAAGTTCAAAAAGTTATGCAATTTTACTATAATAATCGTGATAAGTTTGATTGATTTCTTGTTTTAACAGCGATCCTATTATTTCTTTAGAATAAAAAAATAATTCCTTTTTTATTTAAAAATAATCACATATCTTAAAGAAAGTATTTTCCAGTACCGAACATATAAAAAAATAGTATATATTTCTATAAAAACGTATAAAATATATAAATGTGTAAAACCATATACAAAAAAATCACTCGTGAGATTATTTTTCTTACCATAAGATTTGTTTTTAATTTATCTGACTAGACCTACAAACAAAAACTAAATACTAATATAAAAATTTTGAATATTAAGGTTTTTCCTTTGCGTCCGGTACTGGGAAAATTGCTATTGTCGAGTGCCGAGCAAGTCACATTTCATCATAATGTACAAAGTCAGTCTATCATCCCATGCTTTTTAATGTTTTATTTTATTATTGTAAATGTGTATATTTATCGAGTATATCACTCGATAAATGACAGTAAAACAAAAAGTAAAACAAATAAATATTAAATAACTCACCAGGCAGAACACCAGATAAGGTAGAAAGATATCAAGAGCACTGGACCAACAGTCAGTGTACCTTCACTCATAGCTTTTAATTGGCTGAACAAAGAAGCGAGAGAACTTGTTATGTTTTACAAAGACAATAGCTTGTTTAAATGAGCATTATAAACAACTGCCATCTATTAGCAGTAAAGAGACATTAACATGGTTCGATATTGAGCGTACTTCTCCTATCGTTCCAACAACATTGCAACGTTACAAAAATATTGCTGCGAGTTTTTGTCCTGTATAAGTAATATAATCAACATCTCTTCTTCTTTAATCATTTAAGAACAGCGATATAACATGATTTCAGTAATCATCTTTTATCTAAAAATTCATCGATAATCGAGCTAAAATTTGAATTAGTTACTATTTAAAAAATATTTCTCCTATCTTAAAAAATATATTATTTCAACAATCTATGAAATTAAACTAGCAATTTTTAATTATTAATCAAGTTGTTTTAAAATACTTGCCTAACAATAGTATCTATACATATATATCTACTTAAGAATTTACTACCCGCTCTATACTCCTGCGGCAAAATTTTTGTTTCACGTTACGTCGACATTAATTAGTGACCTACAAAGCACTTGATAAGAATCTTAGATGCGACCCATATATCGCCGTGTCTCGTAAAACTTGCCGTAATAACAGACGATCGCGAAGTTTCTAGAGTTCTAGACTGTTCTAGATGATACCTGCTCACGACGAGAATTGATAAAACGATAAGAATACGTGAAAAGAAAAGTGGCTCTACGCGAACGAGCGTAGATGCGTGGCGTCGACCGACTATCCGCGTTGGCGAACATCCAAAACTCTTGGACGATGAGAACCGAGGGCGACGACGCTCGGCTGGCGCACTATATTTAAGTTGAAGATCTTCCCACAAAGCATGGCCGCCGATCTCGTGTTAATACTGTCAATATAAACTAGACACACCGGCGTGATTTACGCAGTTCTATTTTAATTATAAATCTTTTGAGTAAAAGCATATACGACAGAGAATTTGTCGGATTGCATTTGATCAATCTCAATTTTTAAAAGAGATAAATAAATATTTATAATCTTTCGAAAACAAACACGTACATTTATGCTGTTTACAGTCAAAATCATATACAGTTTGATTTATAGGCAAAATTTGAATTCAGATATACGAAATATAAGTAGTATATGCAAACGAAAATGTGAGAAATGGGGTTATTTTTGTACGATTTATGCCACAGAATCTCTTTGCAAAATTACATGTACCTCGAAAGATGTAATTTTTATTTATAAAAAATTTTTTCGATTTTATTATAATAGTAGAGAAATATTACAGAATAGTAAAACAAAGCAGTAGATTAAAATGGTTTTAATAGATGCAAAATGTTGATACTTTAGGTACGAGCTTCCTTGTAGAAATTTGAAAGATCTATCAGAGCAATATTTAGCTTCCATTATACTTAATAAAAAAAATAGTGATAAAAAAAATTAAAATTTATTCCATCTAACAATATAATATATTCAAAAATGAAGAAAATTGATATTTTATGTTGATATTTTAGATATGAGCCTCTTAGAGCAATATTTAGTTTCTATTATAATAAAAAATACACTGTTACAAGAAAACTCTATTCAATTTAACAATTATATTTAGAAACGAAGAAAATTTTCAGTAATATAAAATAAATTGAGCTCTCAAGATTTAAAATAATTATTTAGAAACGAAAGAAAATTTTCTGTATAAGTATGATGAAAATATTACCTGAATGTTTGAATTTAATTTACACTGTTAAACTAATTGACACTGTCAAATTGAAACCACTACTTTAAGTTAAGTATACCATATATTATTATTTTTAACTTTCAAGTGTGTCAGTGTATTATTTTAACACAAAATGTATGTTTAAGAACAACCACATTTAATCAACCCATTTTTCTGATAGAATTGCTTAATTTCACAGTAAACAGCGTTCGCACATACACATTGACGCATTTAGTAAAGAGTAAACTAAATTTGAGTCAAATTTAATACATTCCTTGATTTAAATTGTTCAGGTCCACTCTGTTTTACGTAAATTAATAACATACCGAGTAAAAACAGTGGCGATCTATAGGACTGATTAAAAATAACTCAAATTAGGTATGTGTGTGTGTGTGTGTGTGTGTGTGTGTGTGTGTGTAATTTGGTATCATGAATTTAACAGTATACGCATCAGAAATTTTCAACAATTACCCATGCAGGTTAGCAGTAATTTCCAGAGTTGAATTATTACCCCTACATTATCCAGATAGATGCTCGAGGTGGTCGGTGATACTGACAGTATACGACGGCATGCATCTCTTGCACGCGGCGAGCAGCATCATCCGCGTAACATTCGCGCTGCGGGCCAAAAGCTCGGTCACAAGCTCGATTTGAATTCAGTGGCCGCGGGAACGTTGGTCCGGTTGGTCCGATCTATTTTGTATCCCGTGTAAGAGCAGTCGATCTCGAGAGTAGCCCGCGTGACTCGGCGGCGGGTGCGCGCCCGTTAAAAGTGCGTGTTACGTGCTGCACGTGCCAGGATGTCGTCGAGCTGTTTTCTTCACGAGCCGATCCACCCGCCGATAGACCTCGGCAATCAGTCCGATATGTTCAAGGTGGAGTGGCCTCCTTGGAAAGGGAGCTTTCTCGCAGTCGCGTAATTACGTGCGGCGGTTTGTCCTCTTATTTATTTAGAGGTCGATTGTGTATCGTCATCTATGAAACAAAGTAAAAACTGTAGAAATGAGTACATTAGATATTGACCAGTAAAATTGTATACTGAAAAAACGATTTTGCTGAAGTATATAAACTTTAACGTAACTTAATATACAAATTTGAAAATAAAAATTTTGTTGGACTATTAAAATAATTATAGGACGTCCAAATTGGTTCCTAGAATGTTCAAATATTTTGCAGCATTGTTTATCATGCTTAAATTTTTTACGTAATTATTTTGATAATCCAACAAAATTATCGTCAGATGTGTATTTAGCTAAATTTTCTGTTACTTCGACAAAATTATGTTTTTTCCATATAAATATTCTAATGAATTTGCTCATTTTTGTAATTTTCATCAAGTTGGATGATACATAATCGAATCTTTGATGTAAAAACTCAATAGAACACTGTGTTTTTCGCAAATTATAAATTTCTTCGTAAAATAAAGGAATCTCCACGGAGATTTTCGTTTATCTCTTGAAGTTCGCGGAAATTGCATTTCGATATTTGGTAACAGCGACTATTTCTCTCGTGAAATTATAAGTGGGTCGTCCAAGTGCGTTTCGTGACAAGAATTGCAGAAACCAAATCAGCAATGCGCTATGATTGGACGCATTTTATTGTTTTTTGAAGGAGACAAACGATCGTTGTTAAGCTCCGTTTTTTACATATTACACCCGTTTATCATTTCAATCCCAATGCGTACTCATAAGAAACGATTTTACGTCACTTAAAGAAATCTATTCCTAGTTTAAATATAAATATATATATATACGAGGGTGGATCGAATATAAACGAGAATTTCGCTCTGGAGTCTAGAGCAGATAAAGTAGCACGATACAACGTTAAGGATGTGATGGGGATGTTAGGAGGAGATTTTTAGCCTGAGAGCGTTCTCGGATCGGTACGGCAATCCGTAAAAAGTTGAGCGGGAAAGAGGTTCATCCGTCCGTTACGCAACGGATCATAATTAAATTTCTAATGAAAGAGGGGATTCGGTCTGCTAAAATTCACCGTAGATTACGCTAATAATTCAGAGAATCAACCCTCTCACAGCCCGTGTGTTCTTTTGGCCCAAGACTTTCTCTGGAGGACGAGAGAGAGTCGGAAATCAGAGTCACGATCGCAGTCCCAGGAATCTAACGGAAGACAATGTTCATGCGATTCGTGACCTTCTGGAGACCGACCGACGCATTACAATTGCTGAAATTGTTGCTCATCTTGAACATAATTATGGCAGTATCCAAAGAATCATCTCTGATGAGCTGGGATACAGAAAAGTGTTATTGGCTCCCGCGTCTTTTCACAGAGCAGCAGAAAAATATTTGTCTTGACAACTGCCTACGGCTTCTGAATCGATACAAGATAGAAGGGGACTCTTTTTTGGACCGCATACTTGAGTCCATGTGACTTTCACATGTTTGGACCCCCGAAAGAGGCGTTGGGAGGGAAGCGTTTTGCAGACGACGCAGGAGTGGAGGCCTTCGTGCGCAATTGGCTCACAACACGTTCACCTTCTTTTTATAATGACAGCATAAAAAGGCTTTCAGTCAGACGGGGAAAATTCGTTTCCAAATCAGGAGATTATGTAGAAAAATAAAAAAAATGTTTTGTATTTTTTATTTCATATGAAAAAAACTTTTTAAAGAAATTCTCGTTTATATTTGATTCACTCTTGTATATTAAACAATTAATTAAATATAATTGAACGCAATTTTGTTCGGAAGTATAATTTACAATGATCAATATAAGAATTAGATGCAATTTACAGTAGAGGAATGCAAATTATTCGTATCATTTAAAGTCTTAATGTTCGTATCATTTAATGTTTTAGTGTAAATATAGTTTAACTTATGATATATTTTTTTTTTAGATAATTTACAATATTAAATTTAACACACAGTATATAAAATGTTACGTTTCATATCGCACTTAATACTAACTGCTATTTAAATAGATAATAAATGACTACGGAGCTCGTTTACAATTATATGTATACTAGTTATGCCATAATTATTGAATGTGACGTAAGAATACAGTCATTAAGAACATTTGATAATGAAAGTGTAAAATGTAGCACATCACAATATACAGACATTACACTTTATGCAATAATTATATATACATATACATATATGTGTGTGTATTATATATGTACATATATATATAATAAAGATAATATTTATTTATTTACATATATTACATATAATATATTCCGCTTATTTTTTGTTAAATATTTTATATCACGAATAAATCAGAAGCTGAACCATTAAAAAACATAAATTTCAATCCTGCATTTGCATAACACACAAACAAGATATTATATTCATTAAATTGAGAAAAATAAGGTGCTTGTTATTTCTAATCTGTCGTTCGAAAATATGATTTTAAATAGCAATTTGTCGAAAATATTTTCTCGCAATAACGTTGCTTTCTTTAAAATCCAAATACTCGCATTTCGTGAATCTAGTTCCTACTCTTTAAAATCCTGGAATAGAATCTAACTCTAAAGAGTGAAATCAATCTTACTCTTAAAATTGACAATTGAGCTTTAATTGATCATTCACAATTGAGCTTTAAATTATCATTCTTTATCACTCTTCAGAATTAGATTTCACTCCAAAAATTTTATAGAGAGTAAGAAGTGATCCACTTCTCGTCACTTCTGACTGAAGAAATGGATATTTCAACGCAAAGAGAAGCTGCGATAAACGCTGCAAGGATACATGCGCTACTCGTAATTCTATGACTCCTTGTATACGGGACGTTTCGCGAACGGTGTGTGCGTCGGGAATGTGGGTGGTTCGACGTCGTCGTTGCAGAAGCACGTCGATGAAACCCACGTCCGCGTCGGTCGGTGGCGGAGAGATCGATATATAGGAAACATGCATATGTATAACGCCGCGGCCGTCCCTTTACCTGCGCCCTTTCATCCCGCCGCGTGATCAGCTGCTCCGCACGCGACACATCGATATACGCGTGTGCGTGTGCCCGATTTAAATTTAGTCCCGCACTTGCCGCACATTCGGGATTACGTAACAAGCGTGCGCCGGATGTGTTTTCACGCGACTTTTCGTCTCTTCGCAGGGCAATGAGCACATCCGGATGTCCAAATTCTGCAAGGAGGGCAAGTTCGTCACGTTTCTTTACGAGGATGTCCGTACCCTGTACGAAGGCTTTCGTCGCGGTGCCAAGGAGTCCAGTAAGTTCTTATCTTTCAGAGCTGGAAAAAAACCCATCAGGTTTTTTCTTTTTAAAAGCCCAGCCTAATGGATATTTTGGGAGTTTTATTGAATTTTATTGAAATTTTTTTAAATAAAGTTGATTATTTGATATTTTTTATTTAATATATTTAGTTTACGTTGTATTTACTATTATTTAATTGTATACTTAAATAAAATTAATTATACGTGTATATTTTATAAAAATATTAATAATGAGTTTTTTAGATATAAGAAATTTATATAAGAGGCAAAGAAAGAAATGATGACATTATATGCTATGAATTATATGTTAATATTTATTTGGATATTAAACAGAAAAATATTCAAATAGTTCGGTATACATATATATTTATTAAATATTTATAAATACTTTTTTGTTTTCGATAAAAAAAAATTAATTTTTCTATAATTCCAATAAAATCCAATAAATCTCAAAAAACCCACATTTTGGATTTTTTAAATGAGCAAAACTCTCGAAAAACTTAAAAGATTTTTTAGGTTAGGTAAAATCATGACAGCCTTATTATCTTCAGATCTTATACCAAAAGGACAATTGTTGAAGTATCTGAAAATTTAGCTATTATGTAAATACAGATTTGAAAATAATTTTATTGCTCAAAATAATTATACTATAGGATGCTCAAACTAATTCCTAGGATATCAAACTTTTAACAGTATTACTTATTATACGCTTGAAATTTTTGCTTAATTATAATATTTTAATAGACCAACAAAATTTATTTTCAGATCTGTACATATCTAAATTTTTAGATATTTTCGCAAAAACGTTCTTTCCATATATGGTGAATAAAATTCTGATATTATCTCTTGTAATATTCTTTTTAATTTGTAAAATTTTTCGAATTTTGTAAGTTTCCTTTAAAAATTATATAGAAATGAGAAATATTAGAAATGTTGTAGTATTCATCATTTATTCAAATGAGAGTCTAATTAATATTTCACACGCCTATTCAATGTGTTAAGGTATTTAATGTTGATCGAAAAAACTAATATTCAATACGTGGCTGCAGGGAACATCTTGCAAATCCGCCAGTCGCGCGTAAAGTCCTGTGTCCACAATGCTAGACCTCGGTCCGATTTTTTGGACCCAGGAATGTGTAGCCAATTAACATGTAATTTTTACAGAAAAGATCTGCGGAAGCAATCTTGGCGTTGACGCGAATGTCCGTACACCCGCGACATTCGCAATTGCGTGTGTCGATTTAGCGGCTAGTTTGGCAAGCGACGCGGCACGGTTGCGCTATAAAGCGAAATAAACAAGCGCGCGCGTGTATAGCTTTCTAACGAGCGCACCAACTTACGGTGCGAATTATCGACGCGGAATATAGCGGCGATTTACCTTTTCGTCTCCGTTGGCGATTCGACGACCTTTCCGACGAAGGTTGACAGTCTCTATTTTAGTCCCGTGTGTATCTCTTATTTTTGCCACGCTGCGTAACTCACGCCCGCGTAACCGACACCTGTCGTTGCAAGCTCTCTACGGGATCTATAACGACGGCGGCGATAACGAATAATAACGATAGATGTGTCCGAAGATTGATAATTTTACTGAAAATGGACCGCTTACCTGGTGGTCACGAGGAAATTTTGTGGATATTTGTCCGGTATACGCGCTATTGCTAATTCTTCACTGTCCTAGATCAACTTGGACGCGTCTTTGGTTGTTCCGAGAATAGCGGAAGTGACACGGGACGCATTATAAAAATTGTTATATTATTTGATGAAAGACATTTTCTTACAGTTTGTATTTATGTTTTTAAAGTTTTATTGTCAGCTTGTTTTAAAGAAATATTATTCTAAAGTGAAATGATACCTTGGTGACCTTTTTCTGTAAAAAAATTTTACAATTCTAGCAACTAAATGAAAATGTGAAAAGGTGGCTCAATGATAAATAAACATAAATAAAAATGAGCATACAGTATGTATGTATAAACTGTATGCTCATTTTTATTTATGTTTATTTTTCTAGCGACTAATTTAAACATTCTAATTTGATGGACTAACAAATTTGTTTAGGAGGTTCATACATTTTGACTCCGTTTTGAGTCTTCATCAGTGAATGAGTATTTACAAATTAATTAAGAAATAAAAACTCTTCTCCAATATATAAGAAATAAGACCACTCAAGAATTGATAGATGTAAAGATATCCTTCAATAGATTATGAATTTAAATTTTTGAAATTTTTAAAACGTAGATGTGAGTTTAGAAACTGAGCAGGTTGATCAGTATCAAATTTTTTAAGTGTAAACCGAAAGACGTGGTTTACCGTGAGGGAGGGAAGAGCATTTTACAAATAATGAAAAAAACTTAGTCATGAGAATTTGATGTATAAGAAATTGAATCACACCTATGTGATTCGTTCGACACTTTTCTTATTGTTAATTAATGCAGTCTAAAGTAATTATTCTTCTTGATGAATATATAAACATTCTTCTAATTCGCAGATAACGGTCCCTGTCTGGGGTGGAAAGACGGGCCGAACAAACCATACCAATGGCTTCATTACAACGAGACGTTGCTCAGGGCGAAGAATTTTGGTTCCGGCCTAGTGTCCCTGGGGCTGACCCCTGGTCAGCAAACCTTAGTAGGCCTGTACAGTCAGAACTGTCCCGAGTGGATTCTCACCGAGCAGGCATGCTATTCGTACTCGCTCGTAGTGGTGCCATTGTACGATACCTTGGGTCCCGACGCTTGCGCGTTCATCATAAATCAGGCTGACATTAATCTGGTGGTATGTGAAGATGACCAAAAGTGCAATTTGCTCCTCGACAAAGCGCCGAGGTACGTGGTGACGTTAATCTCCTTGGAAACACATGGAGAAAACGTCTTTTGACCACTACATCAAATTAATTGCTTTATTATTCTTAATAATCATTAATATCGTTGATAATAATCATTAATATATCATTCATAATTCTTAATATCATTCATGATCATTAATTTAAAAGTATCCTGCGCTTATCGCTACGAGATACTCTCTTTCTCTCTCTCTCTCTTAGCTTAGCTCCTTAAAATCACAAAAATTATCGAACGCACTTTAAACATTATAGAACATAAAAACACCGAAAAAAAAAATTTGCAAGCGACATACAAATATTCTTTATTTTATCTGATCTATCTTACGTTATCGATTATTGACGAAGTCACGCGCTTAAGAATTAAATACCGCTTAATTTAGCATGTCGATAAAAAGGACTTGTAATGTAGTGCATAATTTAATATGCCAAAATATTGATTTTACGATAACGTCGAATAATTTATGTGTAAAACACACATGTTCTAAATTAATACATAAGGTTCTCTCTTAAGTGATTAGAAAATCATTACAAAGAACTATTATAATCTAACATTCGTGTGTGTAATATCCGTAAAAGAAAACTTATATGTCGCAAATTCA
This sequence comes from Cyphomyrmex costatus, assembly GCF_001594065.2. Taxonomy (NCBI): domain Eukaryota; kingdom Metazoa; phylum Arthropoda; class Insecta; order Hymenoptera; family Formicidae; genus Cyphomyrmex; species Cyphomyrmex costatus. The sequence continues at coordinate 907,993 of NW_017276095.1, forward strand.
TTTATTTAAAAAAAATACATATATTTCTGTCATTACCAAATTAACAATGACATTTTAAATATTATAAGAGGGAAGAAAACCATATATTCGGTCAAAATGGATCTTGATGATTAGTATAACATTCATATATGTGAATATACAAATACAATTATCACTTCTATAGATTGTGTGTCGATTTAATTTATCAGACTTAAAACACAATCATAAATTAAAATATCACAATCTCACAATTAAATTAATTAATCGTCGATTTAATAATAATACGCTACTATAATACTTTAAACTTTAATGGAATCCTAAATATTGGTTATATTAGAAATAGCGCTTACACAGACGATTACATTCATTGACACATCACTACATCAATATGTCACTCACGCACGCTACACAGACATAAATCTTTTTGTCGTAATTACGCTTCAATTAGACATCTGAATCCAATTTTAAGAACTCCACGCTATTTCTTCACGCAAACTACTTGCTTGTGGACTACTATTTCATAAGTACAGATCGCATAATTTTTATATGAAGTAAATGTTGTCACGATGTGCAACGACTCTGGAGTCCCATATTGGACTAAGAAATGGTAAAGGAGAACTCAATTTCGACATTTTTTGTCGTCTTCAGTATATAGATTCTACTTCACAGGCACGTAATAATGCGACTTTAATCCTGGAAAAGGATTTTCGAATCTGTGATTGACAAGAAAGTATTTGCGATACAAAAATGATATGATTTAGTCGGTAATACAGACGACTTTAGGATTAAAAACCTGTAAATATATAACTTATTGCAAAAAACATTACTTCAGTCGGGATTCGCGAATCAGTCTCTCAATTTCTGTACGGGCGTTCTTCCAATTCGACCGTCGAAGCATGTGCGATGATATTAATCACAATAACCAGTATATAGAAATGAGGAAGGTCTTTTTTAGGCAATGTGCGATAAACAATATTAAGTGAAATAGAATTGAGAACTGAATACATTACATGTTTTTGACAAATATATAGGCTCCGTTGTTTTTTAACAATTTTTTTCACACGACGCAATGCGGAAGCCATATATACATATGTAGCCCACACGTTCCGAGCGTCGATTTCCTCGAAGAGAAAACCACTCTCAAGGCCGCCCTCGAAAAAAGCTTTAAAAAAGCGCGTGATGTTGAAAGTATCAATCTGTAATACTGCCAAGAATTTAAGCGATATGAAGCGGAGCGTTTCCGGCTGAGGAATCACGAGCGGCGTTCTCTCTTTCTCACCGTCTGAAAGATTCTTCAATCCCGACAGATGTTTGCGGAAGCTGGTGGTGGTGAAGGAGACGCGGCCGGCGACGAATCAACGGGCGAAAAACCGCGGCATCGAGCTGTACAAGTTCGACGACATTGAACGCCTCGGCGCGCAGAGGAACCATCCGGAGCTGCCGCCGAAGCCGTCCGATCTCTGCACGATATGCTACACTTCCGGCACCACTGGCAACCCGAAGGGCGTAATGCTGTCACACCAGAACGTCATGGCGTCTAATTGCGCGGTGATAATGCAGCTGGGTGACCACGGGATCACGTCCAAGGACATAATGATCAGCTTCCTCCCGTTGGCGCACATGCTGGAACGTTGCTGCGAGAACAGCATGTACATGATGGGTGGTTCCGTCGGATTCTACAGCGGTGACATTAAGAAGCTGCCCGACGACATGAAAGCCCTCCGGCCTACCGTCATGCCGGCTGTGCCCAGGCTGCTGAATCGTATATACGACAAGGTGAGTCATGGAGATTCTTATCGGCAGCACCTCAGTAAACACTAACAGTAACATAACATCAATGTTATAATACTATACAACAATGTAATTCTTACTTAAAAAAAAATCACGTAACACAGATTGTTTCAAGTCAGTACGTGTTTTTTTTTTTTTAAACAACGTAATTTGAAATGTTCAAATAACATTATATTAAGATTCGGATACCTTAAAAATGGAACGCAAACATTTTAATACGCAAACGGTTTTTAATATACAAATAGAAAACGTTTTTCATTATATTTCATTTATTTACGCGTTAACTTTTAAACTCTCTTACTACTCACAAATAAAAAGAAACCAAAAAACGCGAAAAAAAAAACGGTCTTCCGCAAAAATCAAGAAAAATACGGATGAATAAATAATGTTTCAATGACTTTTTACGAAAAGAACATCCGTTTGTCGTGAAGTACGTATAATATTTTCCGCGTCTGTCGATTAAATCCGGAAATCGCCTCGTATTTGAATCGTACAATTGCGTTGCTGTTTATCATCGCGGTTTATTTCAAGTGGTTTATTGCTGTTGTCCGCGTGCGTTTTGTGTCGATCTGTAATATTTTATTTTTAGTTTACACTTGCTCGACTGGATTACGTGATGAATGTGTTCACAGTCCATCTCGCACTATAACATCTTAAAAATGTTAACGAGTCCATCTGTCGTTGCTTAAATCGCGGTAATAGGATTCCTTAAAATGTTATTTACATAATGTAACATTATGTAAGTTTTCACCTCATATAAGCGGTAAATGTCGTAAGTTACATTCTAAATTCATCGTATATATTGATTTTCCCGATTAGATAATCCATCGCGCTTTCGATGACTGCGTATTTCGCCTATTTTTAAAACCGGAGAATTGTCGTAGGGTGTTATTACGTCAATCGTACTAAGTCGTCAATCGTTTTTTCTCGACTTAAAATGGCTGCGAGCAATTGTTCTCTTATATTACATGGCTTATATTCATAGACGATATTGTAAGCGTTATCTTTTTCCAAGTATTTGTCTGTGAGCATCGGAGTGATTTATTAAAATCGTAAATGATTTCGAATAGTTCGTATACTTTTTTCTGTTTACATAATTGAAATTATTTCTACGTAATGTAAATTGATATCAAGACTTATAACGAATAAATTATAACGGTTCAATTATAAATCAATTCGTTTTAATACATTAATTGAATTTCGGACATTTCGACTTACAAAGTCTTTATCAGTGATTAATATATATCTCCTACTATATATATAATCTTTAAAACAGTCTATTCCAAATTCTTTGCAACTAATAATCATTTCACAAATGGAGAAGCAATCATGATTATTCTGTATAAATTAACAATACAATAGTTGGGTGAAGAAATAATCTAATTGATTATTGATTTTTACGACATCTTAACAAAGCTTGATTCTCGACAACAATCGAAGAATTTAATTAAACATAATTTTATATCTGAGCTTCTATCAATTTAGACTGGATATATAATTCCATCTATTGTAATTCAACACGCCAACATGTATGTAAAATTAGTTTATAGCGACAATTTTTGTAGCATTTATTACATGTACGTTTACAGGATATTGAATTGTTATATTATTTATAAATATGTACGTTTTAAATGTATATAAATTTGAAAATAATTTTGCTTGGACCATTAAAATAATTATCTAGGATGTTCAAATTAATTGCTAAAATGTTAAAACTTTTTGCAGCATTTTCATCAACGCTAAATGTTATTTAATTCATAATGTCAAATTATCTTCAATTTGAGTTATTTTTAATTATTCTTATAGATCGTCACTGCTAAATTGTATGTGGTTCATTTAATTTTAGAAGTTAAATAATTTAACTCAAAAGTTAATTTAACTCAAGTATCTATAATTTATTATTTATTAAATACATTAATATAGTTGGCGTTTTTACTTTAAAATTAAATATAATAATTCAACCATAAAAATAAGTTGACGTGATTGTCTTTAATCATATGTTTTGTATTAAAATAACACACTTGGAAATTAAAAATAACAAAAGTTATTTAACTTAAGAAGTTAAATTCGATTCTTTAATATTTAACAGTGCATAATTATGTTGTCCAACAAAATTATTTTTAAAACTATATGTATATAGCTAAATTTTTAGATATTTCTTAAAGCTTTTTTAAAACTGTTTTTCCGTACATGAGAAATAGTTTTGAGAAAACGTAATGTAGTGATTTTTTCTTAACTTCAACTTTTTTTAATTTGCATTATTAATTTTTGTGAAAAATAGGGGTATGTTAAGTTAGCACCCCAACTATAGTACTCAGGAGTTCTGATTAGAGTTCCCACTTCCTTTTGACGAGACGAAGAGTTCCCTATAGTTAATAACAAGAGTTCCGCTCAATAAACTTTTTTTTTACATTTTTTAAAAATGGGGTGCTAACTTTTTATCGAATTTCGAGGTGGAATAGTTCTGAGCGGCTTAATAGCTTCAATTTGCGATTGCCTAGAGTTCCTGATATGTAAAAAAAATTTTCGAATAATAAAAAAAAAATTAAAAATTTTTGAAAAATTAATTTTTAGATACAATAGTTCTGATGATAATTTCTGCTTCTTTTTGACGATACGAAGAGTTCTCTATGATTTTTAATGACATATGCGCTTAATAATCATTTTTTAATAATTTTTTTAGAATGGGGTGATAATTTTTTAACGAAATTCAAGGTCGCATAGTTCTGATCAGCTTAACAGAAGTATTTTGCGAATACCTAGAGTTCTTGATACATAAAAAACATTTTTGAAGAATAATAAAGTTTAAAAAAAATAGTAGAAATCTTTGAAAATTTTTTTGAGAGTACCGAGTAGTTCTGAGTTACGTTTCTTATAGTACTCGACGAGTTCTATCGAAAACTGTAAGGTGGAAAAGCGATTGGACCAACGGTTTGCAAGATACAGCGACATTTGTCAGAAGATCAACAATTTTTAGAGTATATCTCGGAAACCATTGGTCCAATCGCTTTGAGCCCTGATACTTTTCGACAGAACTCACCGAGATCTGTCCAGAACTTCGAACAGAACTACTCGGTACTCCCAAAAAATTTTTGACCAAAAATTTTTTTTAAGTTCCACGTCGGAAAATTTTTTGGGAGTACCGAGTAATTCTGTTCTAACTCTAGACAATCGCAAATTGAAACTATTAAGTCGCTCAGAACTATTCCACCTCGAAATTCGATAAAAAGTTAGCACCCCATTTTTAAAAAATGTAAAAAAAATGTTTATTGAGCGGAACTCTTGTTATTAACTATAGGGAACTCTTCGTCTCGTCAAAAGGAAGTGGGAACTCTAATCAGAACTCCTGAGTACTATAGTTGGGATGCTAACTTAACATACCCGAAAAATAGAAAGATTTTGTATCTTTTTTTCCCGAGAATTCAAATACTACGGAATACGGATGTTCGCTGAGAGTTAGGCATTGTATTCATCACGAAAACGGAGGAAATAGATTTGAAATTGATTCCGAACAATGTAAAACTCTCTCTGTTTGAATGAAGCACGCGCTCCATCACGCGCGAAAAGTCGCAAACGTGGTATTGAATTATGTTTTCGTGTCGCGCAATACAGCTCTCTCGTTAAATTCTAAGCTTTAAAAAGCGTCTGAAATTTGGGGACGAAGCCAAGAAGCGCGGTCACACGTTTTCGGCGCGCACGTGCGCGATGACGCGCGTAACAGGTGCGGCGGATAAGCACCGGTCGCTTATATGCTGACTTTGCATAAAATTTGATAGACAAGTCACGTAGAGAGTAGAGACCCGTCATCGTGTTTCACTTTGACAAAAGACAACGGAAGGATGGATAATTCGTCCCATTTGACTCTCTTTCTTTCTGCTGACTTTGAAAATCTGTGACGTAAATCTATTTATCGTCACTCGCCGGTAATTTGTTGACAGGATCCATTGATATCAAACTGGATCATTACTGTTCAGACTTTTCTTTGCCTTATAATAACCCGCTTATATTAAGAAAAATATTTAATGAGACCCGTCTAAATATAATATCAAAAGATGCTGCAACGATTTTAACACGGAAGAAGTCATTACGCTCGTTAATGTGAAGGAATATATCAAACATCACTTAGCACATTTCATATATTTAAATTTAGATTTTAATGAAGTAGTAGTGTGACAGTAGCTAGAAGCTACTAATATAATAATAAGATATCTAATAGAAATCATATAAAATATGATTTCTAGTATTATGCATATATGTTGTTAGTTTTATATTTACTCATAGATTATATTATTTTAATTTGATAAAAAATTTCGCTAAAATTTAAATTATTCCACGTTTCGGAACACTTTTCCACGAAATTTCCGTATTTTAGAAAAAAATTCAGTTTTATTTCAACGATTTTTAGTTGAAAACTTTTTTTTCAGCAAAATTTTAACAAAATTTCAAAGAAATTTTTGTTCAATTTCAGCAATTTCACTGAAATGTTCCGAAATGTGAAATAATTTCAGCGAAACTTTTTTTTACCAGGGTATGTTATTTTCTTTGTTATTTCTTATTATAACATATTTGAAAATATTTCATATTATATTTTATATTACATATTTTATATTACACATATTTTATATGTAGCATTGCATATTTTAAATATTATTTTATAACATGGATCTTGCATAGCGTCACTTAACGGTGAGTTTCATCCTCGTTCACTCGACGTTTGCAGGTGCAAGCTGAACTGCAAAACTCGTTTCTGAAGAGGATGATCTTCAATATGGGTATGCGAGCAAAGGAGACGGAGATTAAGAAGAGCATTGTGAGAATGAACAGCATATGGGACAAGATTGTATTCAAGAAGATCCAGGAATCGATGGGTGGCAGGCTGAGGCTAATGCTTGTAGGTTCCGCGCCGCTGGCGGGAAACGTCCTCACGTTCACCAGGTGCGCCCTTGGCTGCGTCGTAGTCGAAGGCTACGGTCAGACAGAGTGCACCGCGCCAATAACGCTTACCATACAGGTTTGTATATTACTATATTAGTAATCAATCTTTAATCCTCGGAACTGCTCGCATTTTTAATCCCTAAAATTATTGAAGTGGAATCTGATTTTAAAGAATGTTAAAGAGTGACAATTGAACTAGTGTTGAAAAAGAGTGATTTAATAGTCAATCTTTAAGAGTGAGATTTCACCTTTTCAAGTTGGAGTTCACTCCAAAGATTTTAGAAAGTACATAAATATTAATTTCCACGTATTAACGTTTGCGAAGTCTACAATAGAAGTCGTATAACTGTAGCGTCTTGTAGAAAATTAACCAATCACAGTTGAATATAAAAAGAATAATCGACTATGACTGGTCAATATTCTACGACCTAAACTTGTACGACCATCACGACTTCTGTAGACCCCGTACTATGTCACTTGCGCAAGCATTACTTTCTGAAAGCTTGACAGACGCTGTTGTGTTATACGAAATTTATAGAATGAAATATGTAAATACAAAGAGACGAGCGCGAGAAATACACAAAACATTCATGTAAGATGAAAAGGCAAGATATATAAAGATCTAAAGTACACAAAGATTCATGTTGCAATACGGAACCTCGTACTGTTCAATTAATCGATTGAAAAGCTTCGTGGAATCGAGCATTAGAACCCACGTAGCACAGCCTGTAAAGCGCTCAGAAGCGTTTATGGCATAGCTTTGCAGCTGTGTTACGTGGGTTTCATTACTCGATTTTGCACTCTAAAAACTATCGATGTCGATTTAACACCATGCAATGTTTGCACACAATTCTCACTGCATTAATATTACCTATCTCTTTGCAAACGCATATTAGCAAGTAGCCGCTCTGTGCCTAGTGTGCCCGATAAATACACATAATATTCAAATAAATGAATAAAAATAAATGTAAATATCTATTCGAATACACTTCTTTTTTATTCATCAAGAAACAAATAAATACCTTTTCATTCCATTTAATTTTTTATAATTACAATATTTTTTAAATATAATTACGAATATTTTTGTTTCCTTCTACTCTGTATTGTTTGTACATAGCTTGCAAACCTGTAAGAGAACAGAAATCTATAATAGCATTAAAAGCGACAGAGTGATCCTTCATTAGTGATGCCAGCTGGCAGATTAATGACATGACACGGTATATAGCTAAACAAATTGAAGATAAAAGTAATACGTTATTTCAAATAAAAAAAACTATATGTTATCTCAAATCTTTATTTGAGACTTATGTAAAATTATATGTCATATCAATTAGATACTTATAAATAAAAAATGTATTGCTTTCAAAAATATTTTTCAAAATTTCTAAGTTTTTCTCTCTCATCAAATCTGAATATTACAACAACAATAAATAAAATTCATTTATTTTTACTTAAAATCATCAAAGTTCCGATTATAGTTAAAGGATAATAATTGCTTATCGGAGCTTTCTTTATTAGTTTATATTTTGCTTGAATATTTTGAATAAATATGAATAATCGTTAAATAATCATAGTTTGTTGTGAATAAATATTTTTGGAAACTTAAAATTTTGAATAAATATATGATTATATTTTTTTAACGTGAACATTTTGAATAAATATACAATTTGTAACCTAGTTACAAATTTTTTTATTCATCGGACATACTATCCAAGCCAATTGACCGCCAGACGACTTCATCTACAGAGAGTTAACATCAACATGATGTGGATTTAACATCATGAATTTTAAATTGATATCATATAGTGATGTTGATATAACATAATCAGAAATTATAAACCACGTCATATTGATTTTAATATTAATGTAGACACCACACAGTGTTAAATCTACACTGATATTTTTTAGAGTGCACAAAACTTTCAAGTCAATTAATTGGATAGTCTGGAATCGTGAGATCGCAACGCAAGCTTTGTGTACTTTAGACCTTATATATCCTATTCTTTCGTCATCTTACATAAGTGTCCTATATTCTTCTTTCCTACATTCTACTTTTCTCTCCGTTTTACATATACAGGATGTCCCAGATTTCGCGTGACATCCGTTAATATCAAATTCCTGAGATTATTTTAAGATGAAAATCCTAATACCAAAAATATTATATAAAACTTATTAAATAAGTAAAGTTTAAAATTAGCCTTTAAACACTAATTTAAAATTACACACGTTCAAGCATATAGCATAATAGTGAAGGTGTTTTTGGTCATCAATTCAATTTTTTGTTCTATTCTTCTAAACACCTCCACTACTATACATATAATATGCCATGCCTGAACGTGCGATTTCGAACAGTTTAATTGGTTAATTTTTAAACTTTTTTATTCAAAAACTATTACATTGTATGTTGTAATAGCCTCAAATTTTGATATTAGAATCTTTGTCTTGAAATTATTTCAGGAATCTATTATTACGAATGTCAAGCAAAGTCTGGAATACTTTGTGTATATATTTTCTTTTATAAATCTGTTTATTATAATTGGTACGTCGTCTTTCAAACAAACTACATTTTCTGATCTATTTTATTTAGTCTATTTGTTTTCTTTGATATTCCTTTTTGGATCTAAAAGAAATCTTCTCAAAACTGAGATACAATTGTAAATTTTCTTCATAACATATGCTTCGAAGAAAAAGAACAAGGGACATTTGGTGATTGACGTACGTCTATAAGACCGTTTACATCCTATGCAACAATGTTTAAAGACGATACGTAAATGTAGATACGAGTACGTGTAGAGACCTTTCGATCGCGTATAAAAGACGTTAAAGCGCTGCTTATACAAACTACAGTCAGTAGATACGCTTGGCGAATACATTTTTTATGAAACCGCGTCAAGCTCTCGATCAAGTTTTAAATTAAACGCTACATGTTCTTAGAACTTTTACACAAAGGTTTGCAGATGCCGTATCTAATTTCACTTAATTTCTGACTTTAGAGTGATTTTTTAGTAAAGTGCTAAAAATTTGGGGTGTCTTACCAGGCACCCTCGAAAATTGCGCTATAAATTGCTGCCGCATTCACCGAAAACTTGAAAAAATGGTTCGATGGAAAGATATTCATTGGACCAATTTTCATTAATTCAACGAATACCTTATTGTATTTACGTACAGTTTTTTGGTTCAGTGTAAATTCGTCCAGCATTCGCTCGATCATTAACGACCACTCTCAATGCTGCGACTTCAAAATTTTAGATGCTAGCGAATAAAAACCAAACGCGTTAGAAGAAGCTTTCGTCGACGAATTTACTGACGAATTAAGAAAATTGCTTCAAATGAATAAAACGTCGAGTGAATTCGCTAGCAAATTAATGATGTCACTAGACGCTGCTTGAAGTGAATAAAGTCGCCCCGTGTAAATCGTTTTTAATAGACTTGTAAGAATGTGAATGCGTAAATTCTTAACTACCTATAGGAAATTACACAATAAAGTATTTGCACCTGCTGTACATCGTACAAACTCCGTCTAAACTTTGAAATAATTTCTTTCTTATATAATAAATATATAATACAGTAGCTGTTACAGTTATAGACATTATTTGTTTTTCTTATTTATATCGTAAAGTACTACTATCACCGATAAATAACGCACAACAAGCCGGGTAATACTACTAGATAGATAGAGAAGGAGCAAGAAGAGGAGATAAATATAGATAAATCGTCATTTATTGTGCGATAGTATCGCCTCAAGCGCTTAAATCATACAATATATATATATATATATATATATATGTATATACAACTATATATATATATATATTATTCTATTTATATACTTATATGTGTATTTAGGTATATATGTATATAAGTATATAAATAGAATAAGAAAGAATATCGTAAACAAATCAGCATTACCATGTGATAACAATATAACAACTAGAAAGTAAAAACGAAAGAGAAAGTGATTCAAATTTGAGCTGAACAAGTGATTAAACAGAAGAGGGAGAGAGAGTGTTTAGAGTATATGAAAAATTCTTATTGATTCTACTACTAAAGTCATAAACGAGAACACACAAGTATCGCAACAAGCATGGGAGCCGCATTTTATCGAACGCCGCTTTGGCACTGCGACAAAATCAGCACTATGTAGAAACAAACATAATGCACATAGATCTCCGTTAAAATTCCGCAAATTCCTCACGTACGATGCTTTTCCCCTGAATATTGTATTTATTCTGCATCAACCAATTTACGTCGTCATTGGATTCGTCAATAAACAATTCATATCTTTCGAATATAGTTTCTCAACTGTTATATACAGAGTGTCCAGAATTTAAATGTCAAAATGTCGAGAGCGCGTAGGCGATCGATAAACTGAGAAAAAAAGTCGAAAAGATATGTAGATATGCTTGTTTTTGCTTCGTTTTAGAGAAAATCGCAAAAAAGGCAAAACGTAGTTGTTTTATTGTTCCCGTACTGCTACTGAAATATTATTGAGTCGCTGAAATTGTGTCCAGCTCATTTATGGCAGAGCTACTCGAGCTTGACATAGACAAACATTATCCACGACGATGGATTGGACGTGGAGGAGTAGTGTCTTGGCTATCCCGATCATCTGATCTGACACTATTGGATTTCTTCGTGTGAGGGTCTTAAAGTAGGAAGTTTATTCGCCGTCAATCACTCAAGAGAATAATCGAGAAATCAAATCGAGGCTACTGTATACTAAATAATAAAAATAGTAATAAAAAAAGTACAAAAATGAAAATTACGTTTTTGCGATTTTCTCCAAAACGAGCATATCTGTACATCACTTTACGGGACTTCTCTTCTTAATTATCGATTCCCTACACACTCCCGAAGTTTTGACAATTAAATTTTGGACACTTTGTATATTTCATTGTCATTAAATTGTATAATTCAATTGTAGTATCTTGAAATTATAGATAATTCCGACTATGTCTGAACGCTTTGATTTCAAAATCATCTCGCAGGATTTTTTCTTACAGAAATTCTATTTAATATTGACCAATTTAATGCTGAATGATATATATTAATTATTTATTTTGAATATTAAAAGCGCTGAATAAGTGTGTTTTTAATATTCAAAATAAGTAATTATAATCACTTCCTTGCAATATTTAATTTCTATAAAGTAATATTTATGCGCTGTCACCAATCGACATTAACCGCGTGAAAAAATTATGTTTGCCCAACAGATAAATTTATGACACGGCTTATTTTGTTTTTATTACAAACCCATGGAAGCTTGAAAGCATCGTGCAGTTTGAGAAACCCTGCTCCATAACCCTAATCATCCAAGCGTAAATCTCCGGTAATTAATATCGCTTTACCCTTCATTATGCTTGTGAGAACGCGAATGCGCAGATTCTTAACAATCTGCGAGAAATTACACAACAAAAAAAAGCATTCGCATCTCTTATGTAACTTAATTTTCAAATTATCCGCAAATGAGTTTACTTTCTAAAGTTCAACGATTTACTCCGCTTCGATTTACCTGTTTGTTAATTAGAGCTAACGAAATCATTCTTTGCTCATTGATAGTTAAAATTAAAAAAAAAAGTATTCGTCTCCCCCCCCTCTCTATCTCTCTCTCTCTCTCATTCTCACTTATTATGACGGAGGTGTTTACTGCTGACAGATTGGCGGAATTAAAATAATGTTTTTATTGAATGCTGACTAATAACCAAGTGATGCGCGTGCTCTCTATTCTTGGCGCGAGTATCGACATAAATATATAGATGGTAAAAGCCGTCGCAGTCTAGATATTTCTGTCAGCTCATCGAATCAAAGCTTTGGAGCCATGTGCCAAGGGCACGTGGTGTGCCATCTCACAAGACCATTAGCTATTAAATTATTGTATTCAGAACATCCGCATCGATCCATTATAATTATACCTGAATATTTTATAAAACATAGCGCATATGTATTTATACTCAGCAAATGCTAATACAATAACATAACTGTTAGTATTATAATTTTCCAACTCAACAATATAACAATTACGTATTGTATTATATATTACCGTTATATTATTGAGAAATTATACACACGTTATAACAATTATGTTATTATTAGTATTTGGTAAGAGCTCCTACAGAGGAAAGGAAGCGGTTATAGAATAAGTGCAGGGTTGTAGTATATTACAATTATGATATACCTATAAATTTACGCATAACACACCCCTAATAATAGAGGTCAATTCTAAGCAGAATCGTAAGACTTGTGACTTGTTCTCGGTAAAATTTGTAAGAATTTATTCTAGTATTCTAACTTTATGTGTACGTATTGTAAGATGTATGATTGTTTGTAAATATCCACGATTTCTTGTAAATCTTTTATGAGTAGTAACAAATTGTCTGTAATTTAGATTATATAATTGATCGTAAATTGAGACTATATTTTGCATGCGTATATAAAGAAATTCCAAAATTATATATAAGTACATAGTTTGTTGAAAATATAAATATTAACACACACACCCATTTGTAAAAATGTGTTAATATAAGTGCAATATATTTTTAAAGTAAAATACTTAAAATAAATATGTTATATTTATTATGAGATATTCGCGTTTAGTTAACAGATATATTCTCTGTTGAAAATAGGAATATCTTTTTTGTTAATTTGTTCTTCGAATTTCTAATTTCTGATTTTCATCTGAATGCAGGGCGATCACGTGCCAGAACACGTGGGACCACCAGTGGCTTGCTGTTGCGTCAAACTCGTTGATGTTCCGGAAATGGAGTACTACGCGACGAACAACCAAGGTGAGGTGTGCGTCAAGGGTACTAATGTCTTCATGGGATATTACAAGGATCCGGAAAAAACTGCCGAGGTGATCGATGATCAGGGATGGCATCACACAGGAGACATCGGCATGTGGCAGCCTGTAATTATATTCATTACATTTTATAACGATTATTATTAACAATATATCTTTAGGTCTTTATAAATAAAATATATTATATATTTTAAAACGAAATCACAAAGATAGCTAAAATTGTTTTTTAAATAATAATTAAGATAGCGGGAAAATAAATAAATAAATAAATAATAGAAATTATAAATGATAATTAAGTTTAATAGTATAAATTAAAACAAATAACATTTTTTTCATATTTATGCATTGAATTGCTTTCAGAATGGAACGTTAAAGATAATCGACCGAAAGAAGCATATCTTCAAGCTATCGCAAGGGGAATATATCGTGCCGGAGAAAATCGAAAACATTTACATACGCAGCCAATATGTACAACAAGTATTCGTCCATGGAGAATCATTGAAATCTTGTATTATAGCAATAGTAGTACCAGACGTAGATGTAATTAAGTGTTGGGCGGTGGAGAATGGCATACCTGGTACACTGAGCGTTCTGTGCGTCAATCCAGAGGTAAAAAAGCTAATCCTCGATGACATGTTAGCGTGGGGAAAAGAAGCTGGTCTGAAATCCTTTGAACAGGTATATTATCGTTCCTTATTTCTTTTTTTTGTCCAAAAAATTCTGACATCAAATTTCGTTTGATCTCATCTACTTGGCTATAAATATAAAGCACCTTCACAAATTGACACAAGTATCCGTTTTATTGAAAAGTAATATTCATTTTTATAACAATTTCATTATTTTGTTAATTCTCCTTTGATTTTTATTATCTTCCAAGACAATGTAAGAAATTGAAGGTATTTTATACTTATGGTTAAGATTGTAGTTGAGTTTTGTTACAAATGAAAACAAAAATCTTAAATAGATATGAAATCTGGAAGAATCTGATAATTTGAAAAGCATGATTATTTGCCTCGCAGGTAAAGGATATTTATCTCCATCCAGACCCGTTCTCGGTACAAAATGGGCTCTTAACACCAACGTTGAAATCGAAACGGCCTCAACTGAAAGCGTACTTTAAACCACAGATAGAGGATCTCTATCAACAATTGGACTGACCAGACTGAGCGATTGTGCTATCGTTTGTCTGTACCAGCACTGAACGCAAAAGAAAGACGTTCGATGGTAGAAATGGAAGCAAAGCGCCTTTCCTCGCTGCTGTTCTCTCACCGAAGTCACTATTGTCATCGAATATTTGCGCGTTAACCCTCTCTCTCTATCCCTCTCCCCTTTTCTCTCTCGCGCGCGCGCGAGATACTTTTATTATATTCTTATTTTCACAGGTACATTAGGGACGCAGATAAAAAAAAAAGCACCATTTAAGCTAATTATTAAGGTAAATGATAACATAACAAGTAATAAAAGGAGTTATTATTAGGCGCGTTTAGTTTCTCTTTCTCTCAATTACAAGCGTCCTTGGATATTTTCGGTAATGTATGTATTTACAATTCAATCCTTACCCACGCATATTTCAATAATGTACACAGTGACTGTTATTTTTATGTAAGAGGCGAATTATAGAATGCATTTTTAACTGGTAGAGTCGCAGTGAACTCACCCGATTATGGCTCAGGTCAAAATTACAACAATTATAGTACGTAGTTGTTAACTTGAACAGGTAATATTTCCTCAAATATTACCCTGAAGTGGTAATATTTAAATGCGTGTGACCGATAATCGGTGCACGCAACGTCGAAAACTTTGAATATTACTTAATAAATACATTTCTTGTTGAATATATTTTGTGGTTCGGAATATCTTTAGAAACTTGAACGCGCGCTGTTAATCGCCGATCAAGATTCTCAGATAACAAATTCAAACGGTTTTACGATCCTTTCCAAAGTACTTGAAAATGATGCATTTGTAATAATTCAGTGTTTCAATATAATTTTTGTTAATTAATTTCAAAGTTAATTAACTTGGACGAAAATCGTAAAATCGTTTTATTATAATTTACCTTACGGGAATGGGTCAATATTTTTTTTATACAAGACTTTATATAACAATTAAACGGAGTCTTTTGTTCTTGTTTGATGACATTCTGCCAGTTTTGCTTGAGATCCTGACTTTGTTTAAGAAATCATGATTCAGTCATCTAATGTTTGTCAAGTTAATAAAAGAATAAACGTATAGCAAAGACTGATGTCCTAAGGCAAAATGTGACAAACAAGTACAAGAAGGTTGGATAGACGATATAATACAGAATTACCTCGCAATTTGATAGAAATAACATTTTGAAGTCTCTAATAATAAATACAACTTCCAAACCACATCTGGTGGATCTGGCCGAAGAAAAAAAAATGTCTGTTCTCTTTAACTCTTAAAACTATAATATATCACAATGCACGCAACGATTATAAGCACCAGCGCCACCCCTGCCAAGATAATTCTCTGTTGAAGGCTCCGAAAGATCATTCCCGATAATAACCGAGACCCTCGCCCCAACTCCGCATCTGTTTCACGTAACTGAAACAAAGGACAACATTACGATTTCGTACTTTTTTCTTTTTAAATATAATTTAAATAAAGGCTACGAGTTATAGCATACAAAAAAAGCGTAAGATAACAAGACGTAAGCGAATTGGCGAATCACAATGGAGAACGTAAAGAATTGATCAATCATAGTCGAATATTCTCCTCATTTTATGATACAATTACATAAGCGCAGTTGTAAGTGATTGTGGTTGCAATTGATCAATCATTACTGAACATTCTCCTTATATCCAACTATGATTAATCAATTCTTACAACTTTACGTTTATGCAATTGTAGAATGGTCTTTATTGTCTTATGTTTTAGTATGTGTCAGGACGGATTCAGATCTACACAGAAAAGCAGAAGACAGAAAAGCGACAGCCAATTAGAACTCGCATTGCTAATCGCTGGTTTCGACTTTCTGTCTACTTATTACCAGCACAAGTTTTGATTGGCTACTGCTTTTCTGCTTTCTGTTAAGATCTGAATCGCCTTCAGACTTTATTCCTTACATTATTACTTTATGCTATTGTGATTGACAGATTCACTTATTGTTTACTTTTTACCGCCTTACGGTTTTTCTGTGTATTGTGGGCTTTAATCTCTTATGATCATAAAGAACTTACTCTTCCTCTGCTCCGTTGTATCGTCTCTCGCTGTTCATGAAGCTCCTTCAGCACCTCAGAACCGATCTCCTCAGTCTCTAATGCCATACGATAACCATTTTGTAACGTTCGTCCTGATCGTTCTATTCTTTCAGAGGCATCCAATAGTCTTTTCCTTTGGTCTTCTGTTACATTATTGTCCCAGGATTCCTCCACTGTGATTTCCGTAATGTCCTCCTTTGGTTTCTTTGCTGTTTGAAATTCTTGCGTCAAGCGTTTCAATTCCGCTCTATGACTCTCTACGCGACCGCGTAGGCGGTCGCGTGCTATTCCGTTCATCCCACGAACCTCCAATTCCATTTGTTCCAGCTGCAAATTATAGATGATTTTTGATTTGAGATAAATATTACAAATTACCTTTATACAGTCAGCCCCAAATAACCTTCGAGTGACCTTGATCTTAATCCTCAAAAAGATCAAGGTCACCAACCGTTCTCGTCGCTCGATGTTTATTAGACAGTTATAAACAAAACAATTTTCATACATAGAATGTAATTTTCGGACATAATGTATATATATTTTTACTCCACCACCTCCTCCACCCCCCCTCCCCGTTTGAAATTGTACAACTTTCCACGCGAAGTGACTTTGGCTCAACTTCCGTGTACCAAGCAAAGATTTCAATGAAATTTTACAGGACTTCTTGAAGGTCAAGGACACTCGAAGATCATTTGGGGCTGATTATGTAAAGGTAAACAATTACCATATTATATATAATGGAGCATCCTAAATAAAGGCAAATGAAATAAAACATATCTCATAGCCATAATTGTTTCTAATTCTGTCAATCTTTTATTATTTAAAATTTATAAATTCTAAATGTTACTTTAATTTAATTAAAATCAAATTCTCAGTAAATTTCTTTTTATAATTTTTTAATATTTACATTGAATATTTTTATAAACAAATATAAAATAAATATTTTACCAAAAATCCATTTAAAATTAAACGAAAAGTGAACTTTTGTCTATCTCTGAAATTAAAAAGTTTCAAGATAATAGTAAACAATTACCTTATTTTAAGAAAAAAAGTATTATAAATTGATCAAATTCACATATAAAAATAAATGCAAAAAGAGAGAGTCTAAAATAATAAAATAGATTTTAATTAACAATGATAAATAAATTTAAAATTAATATATAATTATAAAAACTCCTTTTAATAAAAAATAAAAACAATGTATAAAATATAAATAAAGGCTATAGGAATCAGCGCTGGTTGTATATTAGCGATATTTAATATAAATTTATAGTATAAATCCTTGTGAACGTTTAAATTCTAATTCGAGTCTTAATCTACATTGATAGAAATTGGATTTAAATATTAGGTCTATTACTTAATTCTCGACCCATATATTCAACCGATTACAGAACTTATTCAAATTTGAACCTTTTTCTTACCATACAGTCATTTTGAAGCGTCATCCATATACTTTAAAATAGGGTATAATAGGTGTCGGTGTTGTGAATCTAATCTTAAAAAATAGTAGTGAAAACTATGTTATATTTTCGAAAAGCAGCATTTGAGGCACTGCCTCCCTTTCACGTTCCAGTTGAACAAAAATTGCCGCGGAAACTCAAGAAATAATTTGCTCGGCTTTAAGCTGAAATAGCGGTTTCTCTGGATAAATTTCTAACATTGTGAAATAGTAACTGCAATCAAAATGTCACCAAAATGTTCTGTCTTAATATTTGTTTATACTCTGCAATAGAACATAGCAAAGAACACTTTTCTTATTTCCACTTATAGAATTTGCTACCGCAGTTTGTCCGTTAGACTTTGAGACACCTTATATATTCTGTAAAGTACATCTTTACTATATCTTGATCTTTTCACAAGAAGAACTAAACGCAAAACACAAAATGATTCTTCTAAATCTACGTTACACGATCAATCGACAGTTGGTGGAATCGAGATATCTAGCGTCTCACTCACAATATCAATCAGCCCACCACTTTAATTAAGAGGGAATGCAAATTCAATTACCAGTTCCTGTGCCTCCTCGATTTGCCGGTCCACATCCTGGACGAAGGCTCTTTTCTCGCCTGCAAATTACGTCACATATCGATTATTGCTCTTTAACGTCAATTTCGAGCGACGGTTACGTGTCAGTCCGATTATCGCGCGAGACACACGACGTCCCTTTAATCACCGCCTTTCGACGACGTTTCTTACCGCCACTCTGAATCCTAATCCGGCCAATCTTCGCAGTGATGTCAGCTGTCAGAACGGCGTACTGCTGCTCGTAGTTGTCAACGAGCGACGCCATCTTGGACACATGGATATGCCATCGACCACTGACTCAAGCCAGATGGCAATTCCGACTGATGTGTACCGATAATCAAACTAGGTGACAAAGCGATATCGCAATTAGTCGCAATCGAGGAGAAAAAAGACTTCTCCTGTCCCCACTCTAGTCTTTTTTTGTACGAAAACGTCATAGAGCTCTTTAATTTGCAAACCTACTCCGATATAGTTCTGTTTTTTTTTTAAACCATTTGCGCAAACAAAACACTCTAGTAAATTACTCTACAAAAAATATAATTATATACTTAGAAGCCACACGCGTAATTAAATATGTTACATAAATACAGTATGTAGTTTTTTTTAAATATTTATCTCATAATAGGTAATGCAATTATTTTATAAATAGTCGGCAATTAATTTAATTAATTCGGCTTCTCTAAAATAAATAAAATTATCCAATGAAAAGTACAAACCTCTCATCACTTTGCAGTTTGTATGTATGTACTTCATATCCACATAAACCAGAAAATTTAGTGTTGAGATTGTTTATCTGCTTTGATCTGTCCACTAATTCATTTCTATCAATGTGTACACTGATTAACTTTGGGACAATATATTTATAGTCTTTATAGTTCTTTCTATTTTCAAAAACGTCTTAAATATAAAAGTCACGTCCATCGCCAGTTTTGATTGGGTCGATATAGGTATTGTCAATTTTCGTTTATATTTAAATTACAACTAGTTTCAGATGTCATAAATAGTATTTATACTTCAGTAACATAAATATGGAATGAGCTTTAAATGAAGAATTGTAAAATAATGCCGCATATTTTTTTAAATTTTTATGTATATTTTTTTAACAAAACTTATATGTGAACAAACAAAATTAAATTTACCTAATAATCTTGTAATTGTTATTTAAAGTAATCCCATTAAAAAAAAAATTAGAACATTCTAAAATAATTTTTTCATTTCTATTTTCAACACTCTCCGTGACAGTAATCGTAAGTCGTAAGACGTAGTGACCCTCTAATAAGAGTCTGGCCACCTTCTCCCCGGTTTGTGATTGGTCCGACATTTATCATCCATTCCCGCAAATTTCTTTAAATTTATAAATTGTAAAAATTAATAAATTCGTAAAAATTAAAGTAGAATCAATTACAATTTTTATTTTTATTATTATTTAACTTATATTAACATTATTAAATATTTTCTATAAAAACTTTTATGTAAAAAAAACGTTGCAATATGTCTTTCATAAAATAAAAACAACAATTAAGTAAGTATTATAAATAGATTGAAAATATAAAAATTAATATATTAAGAATATATAAAATTTATAAAAATATTACAAGATTAAGAAACTTTAATAAAAATTAAATTTAAATACAAATAATACAATTAATGCTTTAAAATTCTTAACAAAAAATACTTAGGTAGCACCAATAGGGAATAAATAAAGTAGTATATTTATGATTTCGACGAATAATGGCGGACTTCACGTGTCCAGACTCTTATTAGAGGGTCACTAGTAAGACGTACCGTAAGAATTAACCAATCATAATCAAGAATTTTCAAGAACTTTCAACTCTGATTGGCTAGCATTTTTTAATTTTTATAATACGATTTTTTGCTCTTACGTCTTAAGTTTTTCTATTGCCTGATTTATGCTTCGGTCTTAAGTCTTAATCCTAAAGGTTGGATTATACTGGCCGTAATCTATTAACTTATGCTGTAATCTGTAAAAATTGACCAATTATAATCGATTATTCCCCTCTCATTCGACTGTGATTGGTCAATTTTTACAGATTACGGCATAAGTTAACAGTTTACGACCAGTATAAATCAATCTTAAAATTCTGCCAATAGAGTTTAAATTTCGGTTAGAACTGGCAGCTTTATTGGTTGAATTGTAGGATCTTGGGATTAAGACCTGAAGCATAAACCAGGCATATATGTTTTTCTATTTACGTCTTAAGTTTTCCTACATGTTTTCTACGCGCGCGTATTCATAGACAGACCTTATATTTAAAAAATTCCTTAAATTTATCTTTAGATACTCAGTAGCCAATAAAATAACTCGTAGAGCATTTGAAGATAAACTTAAGGGCCTTTAAAAAGACTTGACTATATGAATATGGGTATATGAATGGGCCTATAAATACTGGCCGATCTGGCCACGAAGGCGACACGTCATTGATTGCGGACCAATTGCACGGCCGAAATTATGCGCGTCCTGCCAATGACCGCACGTGGGTTCGCGAGCAACTTCACAGCGTGCCACCGACCGGCTGTGTCGTGTTGTCACTGTCACTGACCGTCGCTACGATCGTCACTTGTTTTAGTCGAAATGAAGATGGCCGCCGAGGTAAGGTGGCTTTTCGTTTTCCTCGTGTGCTGCGGTGTGTCGTTGTGCCGCGGCGAGGCGCCGCATCGGAAATTCGAGTACAAGTACTCCTTCAAGCCACCGTACCTCGCGCAGAAGGACGGCAGTGTGCCGTTCTGGGAATACGGTGGAAGTAAGTACTCCCGCACCGTGTCAAAGAGATGTATAACCTAAATCGTGACACCTGTCACGCCGACACTCCGCAACCTTCCGTATGTTACTCCGACGGCGCCGATCTGGACAATGCAGCTGGATCATTCGCGGTTTTCTCGCGTTCTCGAGCGACTGCTGTGACTGCTGTCTCACTCTCGATCCCACTGACGCACTTGCATCATTTCCCGCTGCACTATCTTGAAAACGATCAAAACACTGATAACGTCTACATGTGTACGCACTTCTCGCTCGTACAGAAATGAAATAATGAATGGTTTATGGAACACGGAATTGCAATAATTCTGGGGTGCGTTCATGGAATTATGCTCAGATAACTCTTAGGTGCATTTTTGCTATAATATATGTGACGTAAATTATAATATGCAGAACATAAACTATAGCCTAGAGTTACCTAGGTGTAATTCCTGAACACAGCCCTGCAGTCGATGCACTTAATTAGAGGCTTCCGAGAGTTGCTAATAACATTCAGTAATTATTTTTTTCTACTAATAGTTCAGTTGGACGCTAGAATGAAGATTATAGAGTGAGAGAGATAAAGTTACATTTTAATGAAAGTGATAAAAAAAAAGTTTAATATTATTGAAATATGGAGAAAAATTCCTCTCTTGTGTAAAGAAGTATCTGATAATAACATTCTAAGGAAATATTTAATATTAGTAATGCTAAATATTGCTGTATTATGTTGATTTTAATTGAACATATGTTTCACTTGCCTCTTACAAAGATAGCAATTTTGACTCTAGCTATACATACTGGGGTTCTAGAAACCCTAGTGCAATTTGCTAAATCAAGATTTTTTCGTATCTCTGAACTTTTCTTTTTCTTTGAGCCTACAAATCTTGAAGCTTTAATTCTATCAACTTTTATGCATTTATAGGCTTGTTCCTTAATCAATTCTCCATTTTGATTGAAAAATAAATTAATTGAAATATGTCCTTTTAAAATATGTATTTTACGGAAGTTACAATAACAAATATGGATATTTCTATCTGGTTTCACAAATATATTTAATAATATAAATATTATGCACATAATATAAATGTAATAGAGAATTATTTTCTTCTAAAAACACATTTATTTTAAATATTTTAAGACAATAAAAATATTATTAATCCTTAGTTACCATACAGAGGTATGACATACCCAGAACATTTAAAAATTGCGCAGTATTTTAGAAACCAATAAATGAGATACTGGATGTAAGAAGGCAAAAAAGTTAAATGTTCAATGTGTACTTTCCTCTATCTAGAGTCGTCAGTTCATGTAAAAAAGCAGTAGCAATTATGCTCTTTCTATAAAAAAGATTGTGTAATTTTAATATTTAAATTAAATATGTTTAAATAATACTTGCACAAGAATATTTTGACATATGTTTTTAATTAATATACACCTTCAACAGTTCAATCCTTTAATTTTTTATTTTTAACTCTATTTTAAATACGATTATATAATTTTTGATAAAAGTATTTTTCATGATTTTTGTGATAGTTTAAAAAACTGACTTTTTTTGGTTCATTATTAAATACTTTTTATAATTTACAATTTTTAGCAATTCTCGTTTTTACATTCTCCGAAATGAAGGTTTTACATATTTATTGTAATCGGTTCAAATAATTTTATCCAAAATTATTTAAAGTCATTTGAACATTGATAGAGTATGCTATACTTTCGTATGGTAACAGAAGTAAAAATACATGATAATAAGGATAAAGTATAGATGAAGATTTTTCTTTATAAAGAAATATTTGATAGTAATGTTCTAAAGAAGTATTATATTTAATAGTAATGCTAAAAAACGTTGCTGTATTATATTGATCTTAATTGAACACATGTTTTACTTATTTCTTATAAAAAAGAACGATCTTAATATTATTTTATATCTGATTTAAAATATGTATGTATATATATATATATAATATAAATATTACACATATAATATGAACGTATAATAATATATTCATTTTCTTGTAAAAACACTTATGTTTTAAATTGCAGATGCCATTGCTAGTTCAGAAAATGTCAGAGTAGCACCGTCACTTAGAAGCCAAAAAGGTTTGTGTGCAAATGTCACATATAAACATATCAATATTTAAAGTTTTTAAAGAAATAAATAGTTAACAAAGGTTCTTGCATTTGATGAAATAAAAGACAAGTCAATGATATGCATGTGTAATACAAAAATTAATAATATCAATAATATCTAGAAAAAATTTCATTGACTTTTACCATACTATTTCAAACATATTTAATTTTAAATTTATAGAATTTTATATTACATGTTGAAAGTATAACCTTATTCTGTAGTTTTTTTTTTTTAAATTAAAACACTTGTATATAAAATAATTATTTAAAAATCATTATAATTATAAAATAAACACTTCAGTTTGTTCTCGTAAAATTTCATTTAAACTGACTGTATAGTTTGAAAGAAATTTATGTTCTTCAATGAAAAAAAGCGAGATTATATGTCAAATGAATGATGCATGTATATCAAATAAACATCTTATAACTTTTATTTTGTCATTTAAAAAATACTTAGTAACATATAAAATTAACAATATCTAATTATGTACAATATTATGGCATAAGATATCATTGGTAATTATTTTATTTTATTTTAATTGCGTTTTATACATTTTTATGAATAAACTGTCTATTGACTAATAGTATGAAAACCTCTTTAAAAGTAATTTTAATGAGATTCGCGTACTATTAGTTTTTATGTATGTGAATATAAAATATTGATTTTTCAAGTACATTATTAAATTAACGATTTGCGACGATTCTGCAAGAGATTTATGAAATATATTGTTTAGGTGCAATATGGGTGAAACAACCCACGACTTTCGACTGGTGGGAGGTAGAATTAGTATTCCGAATAAGCGGACGTGGAAGGATAGGAGCGGATGGTTTGGCATTCTGGTACACAAGCGATAAAGGATTCTACAATGGCTCCGTTTTCGGTAGTTCGGATTTTTGGACAGGCTTGGGAATTTTCTTTGATTCGTTCGATAATGACAATAAGCATAATAATCCATACATCATGGCGATTGTCAATGACGGCACGAAGGCTTTCGATCATATAAAGTAAATTATGTTTAATAACTTACATATAACTTGCGTGTTCGAGATAGTTTTATATGTATAGTTCATGTTTTATTTCATTTTAAATAGTGATGGTTCTACGCAGCAATTATCAGGCTGTTTGCGAGATTTCCGCAATAAACCATTTGCCACACGAGCGCGGATAGAGTATTATATGAATTCATTAACTGTGAGTATACTAGACATTTTTCTAGCTATTTTTATCTTAACATCTTATTTGATTGGCCTCTTTCTGTTCAAGCTATTGTTCCATAATGGTATGACGAATAATGAACAAGATTATGATATATGTTTCCGAGCTGACAATGTTGTATTACCGAAAAGTGGATATTTTGGAATTTCTGCCGCTACTGGTATGCATAAAAAAGTACTAATGTGCAGAGCTGGACATGTATGTGAAATACTTTTATTTGAAAAACAATATTTATAAGATTATTGTATTTTGTATTTTAGTAATAATAACAAAAGATTAAAAGTATTTGTATTTGGCATTTCAAATATTATGATTGACAATTAATCTTATTATTTGAATTATAAAATACAAAAAACTTTTAATCTTTTGTGTTTAAATACACAAAATATATAATACTCTCCTATGTACTTCGCTAAAATACAAAATACAAAAATATCTGTATATTGCACTGAAATGAAAGTATTTTAAATACATGCCCAGCCCTGTAAATATGATATATCGACGTAATTGCATATCGCATGTTTTTATGCATTTCTGATTGCCTAGGTGGCCTGGCTGATGACCATGACATCTTATATTTTCTTACTACCTCTCTGCATCCTGTCGGACAGCTTCCAGTGGACGGAAATAAAGTTTCTACAGAGGAACAAGCCAAACTGCAGCAGGAATACTTAGACTACCAAAAAAAATTAGAAGAACAAAAAGAGGAATACCAAAAGTAAGCAAATGTGATAACACTGTGTTTTTACAATACTAGTTTCAATATCAATATGTCATTCTAACAGGGAGCATCCAGAAAGTCAAAAGATGGAATATGATGAGTATTTTGAAACGGAGAATCAAAGAGAATTACGGCAAATATTCCATGGACAAAGTCAGATGTATGAAGTTCTGCGTGATCTTCACAGGAAATTAGATGAGATTGTTGGAAGACAAGAGAGAGTTTTAGGTTTAGTATCTCAAATTGGACAAGGAGGTAAATCGCCAATTACAGACTTAATCTGAGATTACAAGTGTTACAAAAATTATTTAAAAAGATTCTTTATGTGTAAAAGTTTTATTGTTCTAAACTTTTACATTATTATTTTATAAACAAAAGATTCTAGTTTATTAAGGTAATATTATATCATTTAATTTGATCTAAATACATAATTAGGTGTGCAAGTTCCGGGTCAACCAGGACAGCAACCTGTGCTGATTGACACAATACGTCGGCAGGAAGTCGAGGCCGTGTTGAATAATCAAAATATCATATTGAATACAGCTAGAGAAATTAAATCATTCATGGGAGAAGTTCATTCCAAGACTGAATCTATTCTTAATAATCAAGCACATGCTCCGACAGCGCAGGTTTTATATATTATTTGTAATATCTAAAAATAGTCAAGTTTCACAAAACTGTTCTAACATCAATAAATTTCGTAGGTGCAACCAATGGGATATGATTATCAGTCATTTATGACAGAAATACGAGACGGACTTAACACGTTAAAAAAAAATGTTAAAACCCAGGAAAACACAGATTGTCCTAATTGTTTAACGACTACTGTGTTCTTATTGTTCATTGCGATACAGATGATAATATTATTGGTATACAGTCTTTATCGGTAATTATACATAATTGCAATACTTAACAATTATTTACATACAAAAAGAATGATACGTAATATTTTTTTCATTTTATAGGGAAAATAAAGAAGCACAGATGAAAAAACTCTACTAATGTACACACATTGTCCACATCGGCAAATGCATTCTCGTTTGCATTACGATTCGATATTTTTATTACTCGTTCGTATCCGCGAAGTATGTGTGTTTCGACATTTGTAAAATAAATTCCTCATCTAAATCGATGTGAAAT
Organism: Cyphomyrmex costatus; assembly: GCF_001594065.2. Classification (NCBI taxonomy): domain Eukaryota; kingdom Metazoa; phylum Arthropoda; class Insecta; order Hymenoptera; family Formicidae; genus Cyphomyrmex; species Cyphomyrmex costatus. The sequence continues at coordinate 934,702 of NW_017276095.1, forward strand.
TGTACAGCATCCGTCGATATTGCCTCACGAGGACACAAGGACATGTCGCGGTGATGTGACTTGCCATTTTAAGTATCTCCATTTAAATATCCATAAAAACAATCAGAAACCATCTCCATCGCAGTGTAATATGTGTTTAACGCTGTGCAATCTATATTACACTTGTCATATATTGACAAAATGCGCACATGGGGTTTGGAAGAGATGATTAAGTTGAAGGTTACTTACGGATGTGTTAATCTGGGAGTTATTAAAGATGTCTCACGATCTTTTTTTGTATCGTTATATAAATATATATATATATATATATAATATATAGTTTTTTTACTTGTCAATCGTCGCAAAACATTCATCGTTACACACACATCGTTTTTATGAATTCTTCATTTTACTCTATCACTATATTATTGAAATCTCGTTGCAACGCAGCTTTCTGTATAAATATTTGTACGATAGTTTGTATCACAGATTTAGTACATGAATATACGGATTACTCTTTATTCTTAAGAATTGTCACTTCTTCGTCACGTTTGAGGTCGTCGATATTCCACTACGAACTGCGCCATTTGGAGCAAAAAGAGATTTATCACATGGCGTTTCTTGTAACGTGTTATGTCGCCAATCAGTTATTCGGAGACTACTGTTGTGGAAAGAATAAGCGTTTAGATGTTTTACAATCTCTACCCTGTCGTGTAAAAATGATTGTGTACAGTGAGACTGCGTTTTTAAACGCCACACGATAAAAGACCTTTGAGTAGTGTATGTACGTGTGTAAGGTGCATGAGTAGAGTTACGACATAGCGTATGGGAGCGAAATAGAGAGATCTCTAAATTCGTCATTCCCCTGCGTCATTGCATTTGTAAAAGTTTATTGAATATTGTAGTTGTACGAGGAAATATATCTGAGAGATAAAGAATATAAGAAGAATGGAATAAAAAATGAATAATTAATATTTATGTTACATGGATTTTATCTTTTTATACACGTTAAATTTAATCCTTTATCATACATCCGAAGAAAAAGACATAGTAATAGATAACTACAAGGTTTATGATGGATATTATTTTATTTGTTACTGAATAGCCGTTATTAAGAAATAACTTTAGTAATCTTTATCAAATTTGAAAAATAATAGTTAACGAAATTAAACGGTTATTTCTATCAAGTCTTAAATTTTATTTTATAAGTAAATAAAAAGTAAATAGTAATGTTTAAGTAGTTATTATTTATCTTTTTTGCCAGTAGAAGCGTCTGCGATGCTGCTTAGAGACCTTTCAAGAGTCTTTATCTTGCTATATTACTAAAATGTAACTATTACAGTTACAGAATTTAACAATTGTTTTTATATTTGTGTTTCCTTATTATTTTTATATTATTAGTTATTCTTTTTTTTCTTCTTTATATATAAATATTTATGTTGTACAACTACTCACCTATATAACTGATAACTGTTTTAATTGTTAATAAAAAATGATCATTTAGCCCACACATCATTACTGAGTATATAAAGGTAATATCATTTTTAAAATTTATGATAACATTATTACGATAATTTAGTAATTGCAATGATTATATTTTGCGAGAAATTTGAAAATGTGATTATTTTTATTGATTTGGAATGTATTTTATTATCGATATATCTCGCTCTACATCGATACTTATATCGATCATAGTTCACATTTGTTCTAATAGGTGTAGTGGTTAGCGTGTTCTTTTGGTTCTTTTGGCTGTTTGCTTTACGGTAAGATATTTATATGATGATTAATTAAATGTAATCAAAGGAATCTGATTGTTATAAGAAGAATATATTGTAATTTGTACTTAAATATCATATAATTTGGATCTAATCTCTACGAACAACGCTATATTTTCGCGATGTTAAGAGTTAATTTTGTTTTTCCGACAAGTATACATATGCTTTCTTTATGTTTGATATTTTAAATTATAAATAAATAGTAATATGTTTTACTCTTTTTGAATTTATATATAGAGATCAGTTGTAATGTCAACTATTTATGAATTACTGCTAATAAGTTTGTTTCTTTTCGTATATATTCTGCACATGAAACATGGTAGCATAACCTTATATAACCTCTAAACCACAGTGATGCTGTGTATACAACAATAAAATAATTATTCCTGTTCTTTCTAATTAAAGTTTATGTACGGTTTATCTTTCTTCTTTTTCTCTTCACATTAAAGAAAAAAATAAACGGGTCAAAAAGTTCATTTAAAAAAAAACACTTATTGTATCTAATTTCAAGATATATTTAATTGCCTATATAGAAAGACTTGTTTCTTTATTAATTAAACGTAATTTACCTTTTTTTTTATAGATGGTGGACACAAAAGTCCAAACTCCTCAGAAGAAGGCTGCAGCTACTCCAGCTGTAGCTGCTTCAGCTGCAGCTGCTCCAGCTACAGCCAAACAAGGTGCAAAGAGCAAGGGAAAGCCTGCAAGAGGAAAGCCAAGGAATTATGACTTAGGAAATGGTGTTTACAGATTTAGTCGTACTCGCATGTTCCACAAAAAGGCTATCTATAAATTTCTTGAGAAGAAAACTCCAAAAAAGGTAAGCAATTACTTATTAATTAAAAAGTATATTAATATAAAAAGTATATTAGATAATTAATATTTTTTTTTAATTATAAAGTAAACATTAGATTAGAAGCATACAATCTTCATTTATTTACCTAAAAAATTAATCTTTTTTGCTCTAAAAAAATCTTTTTTTTTTTTTTAAGTAAGTTTTCTAAAATTTAATTTTGAGGCAGATTAATTTATTTAAGAAGAGATCAATCTTCAATTTCTTCAATAAGAGTTCCGTATATTTTTACAAGCCACAACTGTTAAAATATGTTTTCAATGTCTCTTGAAACATGCTTATTGTAGTAATTATTAATTAAATATGAATTATATATAATGTTGAACATTATGCATGTTTTAAATTTTTATAGTATTGTATCAACATTGGTGTCTTGTTTTCTGAGTAATTTAGAATTATGGTTATTAGTAATAATCATAATAACTTATTACAGGAGTGTGTGTTCAAAAATTCAGGGTATATTATTTAACCGTGTTGCTAAAAATTTGAAATAAGAAAAAATGATAATTTAAAATAAAATATTGTCTATATCTTTATTCCGTAATTCTTAATGGCAGTTTGGTATTATTGCATTGTGGTTACATGATTTGTGTACTATTTGTGCAATGATAACAATACCGATATTGTTGTTAAAGCTGGAGATTTTACCTGAGTGTATTCAGTATTCCTTTTCTATAACTCTTAAGCTGGAAACATATCATAAATAATTAAGCAATAATATTTTGTATGTCAATATTTCCAAATTATCAAATATAAATTTGATATTATTGATGCATTACCACAGGTCAAGCCCAAGAAACCATTGACTGTCGAAAAGCAAATTGGTGGCGACAAGAATGGAGAGAAGCGTATTGTACTTTTGAAGAAAAGACGCGCAAATTATCCTACTGCTGATCGAGTTACTGTGCATCACGCTAAAAAGTGTTTCCATGAACATCGGCGTTATTTGAGACCTACTCTGACACCAGGAACAATCTGTATTCTTTTGGCTGGTCCTCATAAAGGAAAGAGAGTGGTCTTCTTGAAACAATTAAAGAGTGGCTTGCTTTTGATTACTGGTATATTATGTTTATTACTAAATTTTACATTTTGTGTAATATATAGATACTCTATTGAAATTAGACACTTTATGAAATTAAAACAAGATTTATAATCTATAATAATTATTAACAAATTATTGTAGGACCATTCCTGATCAATGCCTGTCCTTTGCGAAGAGTTAGTCAAAATTACGTGATCGCTACCTCTACGAAATTGAGTGTCAAAGGCGTCAAATTACCTGATCACATTAATGATGATTATTTCAAAAGAAAACGTGACAAGCGCGCCAAGAAAGAAGAAGGTGACATCTTCAGTAAAAAGAAGGAAGAATATAAAGCGAGCGATCAGAGAAAGACTGACCAGAAAATAGTTGACAAAATGGTGATTGATGCTATTAAGAAACATTCAGATAAGAAGTTGCTGTTCACATATCTGTCGGCAATGTTTGGATTACGAAGCAGTCAGTATCCACACAGAATGAAATTTTAATTCTCTGTGCTTATAATTCGAATTTTCCAAGGAAATAAATACAAAATTATAAATCTATCTTTTATATATTACTCTCTTTCTCTCTTTTGTCCTTTATTACTTAAAATTATATGTTGAAATAAGGACAATGAGCCAATTTTCGTTAAAATCTTTAAATCAATCTAATATATTGCGAAGAATATCACGTAATTATGGCGTTTCGTCCCAACTTCCACTACTGGACTCATCAATAAGGCATTGTAGTGGAAGTCTACCTTAGACGCCTGTTTTAGTTATTAAATCGAGATTCTATATATACGCGTATCAAAGCACTTGCGAGAATCTTAGCGAATATCTATAGACCTCTGATGGCGGGGTCGACGTAGTAATATTCTTCGCAATATACTATTCAAAGTAATATATGTATTCCCCACCCCCCCCTTACAACTTGCGCGCCGAACAATCTTCGGTCTTGAAACGCAACTTTATCTGAAAATTCCCTTCAAAATTGCGCGCCAAACTATCTTCGGTCTTGAAACGCAACTCTAATAATCTGAAATAACGTCCCCTTAATTTACTTGAAATTTAAACGCATTGATTTCGCCCGCGTGAATTAAATATTTATGATAAAGCTCAATAAGTATTAAACAACTAATATAATGAAATAAGGGCAATTATTTCATTACATTAGTTGTTTAATACTTATTGAGCTTTATCATAAATATTTTATATGTTGAATATCTGAGAATGTAGGTTATCAGCAGGGCTGGATATTTGAAATACTTTTAATTGAAAAATAGTATAGTAACAAAAATTTTTATTTGTGTAAGAGAACTAGCGTTTATACAGTAATTAATCTGTCAATTAACTATTGTCATATAACACCTTGCTACTAGATAGGTCTCTAATTTTTCCGTAAATTTACACCTTTGCGGTAACACGACCATACTACAAGCTCTATGCGTTTATAATGCATGAGAATTATATCTTGTTAGGATTCACATATATTTATATATATTTTAGTAATTACGTTATTTATATTAAGGTAAATGTATAATATACCAATTAGTAAATACATGAACCAATTATTAGACAACATGATAAAACATTTCAAATATTAAGCTTTTATGTACAATTCTAAATAAATTTATTACAAAAACAAATAAGATGAAAATAAACAAGGACTCTCAATATAAAAATAATCAATATAAATCAGAAAGGGCGATATAAGAGTCAAACAATAAAATTTCATTTAAAAATAATACTAAACTGTCAGTACATTTAATTAAAATTTGAAAAGTAAAAAAATATATAAATATAAAAATTACTTAAAATTAAATACATATCGCTACAAGTTTTTTAATGTCTGAGGAGGGCTCAAACCTAGAGCTGAAACTTGTAGCGATATGTATTTAATTTTAAGTAATTTTTATATTTATATATTTTTTTACTTTTAACATTTTAATTAAATGTACTAACAGTTTAGTATTATTTTTAAATGAAATTTTATTGTTTGATTCTTATATCGCCCTTTCTGATTTATATTGATTATTTTTATTACTAAATTTTTATAACTCAAAGTTGTACATATTAAAAGCTTTATATTTAAAATATTTTATCGTTTCCTCTAACAATTGATTCATGTCTACTAACTGGACATTATGAATTAGAAACAGCCCAATGTTATCTTCGCTCATATAGCATTGAATAAGACTGAAAATATTGGTCGAAATGTCTGCACATTAGTTTTTCAAAATAATTTTTATACAGCGGCTCTTAATTGGTTTCTTACCTCTTTTTATTAGATTTATTCTTAAAGCCGTTAATATATCTTTGATTATAATGTTAAATAAAAAAATCTTTCAGTTTTGCGATTTTTGTAGTAATTAATGAGAATTTTATTAACAAAAATTTGTGAATATTTGTATTGATTTTTTTGAAAATCTTAATTTTCGTGATTTCTCAAATTTCGCAATTTCAATTCCCACAAATTTTTACATTTTATGTAATGTATAATAACATTACGTTTTGCTTATCGATTTCACACAAGCCTGCAACACGTAAAAATGAGGGAGGAGGGATCAAATTGTTTTTTAGTGGTTTCTTATACATTTTTGCGTGTTGAATCCAAATGTAGTCGTAGAATTTGCGTAGCACGTCGAATTCTTTTCAAAATAAATTGGATTTTATGTCGAAAAAATAACGCGTTTCGACTATTTTTATTACTTTATTAAACATTTACCGAAACTTCATCAAAATTTTAACCAATATTATTGTAAAGTACTATTCTTTCTATTCAAAATCCATTTTAAGTCGATCCTGCTGTTAATAATTATACAAAATTATACAAGCAAATAAAAATGAAATTGTAATTTATCACCGAATCAAGATTCGGTATTTGTCCCAAAATTTCTTTAAGAGAAGTCTGAAGTCATCTGTGTTTTACCGGTTATTTTTCAAATAATAAATAAATAAATATTTAAAAAAAAGATTCCAGCAATTGAATAAAGATGATACGAAAGGAAATGATAGTGAGTTATCAGTGGAAAACGGTAAAAAACAATTTTTTACCATATCATATGTTCCGTCGATCACTGAAAGATTAAAAAAATTTTTTTTAAATAATCGAGCGATTAGATTGGTATACGTGGGTATGAACAAATTAAACTCTTTTATAATCACAATCTAATGTAGTCTATAAAATAAACAAGATTGCAGTGCATCACACATTGGTCAGATGAAACGCCTGTTAAAAACTAGAATTAATAAACATCGTAGTCACATTAATAAAAATACGGAGCAAAACTCAATCGTGGAACACAGATTAGATTATAACCACGATTTTAATTGGGAAGAAATAGAAATATTAGATGAAGAAAAAGTTCTCAATAGACGATTGATCTCAGAAGCCATTTTTATTAAAAAACAAAGTAACGGTTTAAATATACAAAGCGACATCGATTTAGATCCCTTATATCATGACATTCTTTGTATATAAATATATGTCTCTCCCATTCTTTACACTTTTATATTTTTATCTTATTATGTTTTCATTTTTATTTTGACTTTATTTTTATTATATACTTCTCGATTATCTTTGATCTCTCACTTACATATGAATTCTCAACATGGATAGACCGTTCTTGATTCTAATTGTTAAGGAGCATCGTAAAATTGTTCTTAAGTAAGTCTTAAATTTATTATTTTGACAAGTTTAAAGAATTAATTTTGAACTATTGCTCATTTTTCAACTTTATTATAGTGACTTCCATTATAGTTTGAGTATCTAACTAGATACTACAGATGGAAAGAACAATTTTAGTTAACAATGACTTTATTTTTGACGAAAATTATTTTATTGTAACTTGACACTCATTAATTCATATAATTTCTGTATTAATACAATTTATACTTGAAGAGGACATAATTTGATGTTGAAACGTCTGTATTTTTATTTGGATTGAACAATATAATCTTTGTACACAAAAAACAACTTGTGACGGCTCAGATAGGCTAATTTTTTCCTTTTTATGTTTTAAATAATAAGTGTTATTCCAATAGCCTTTATACAGATTAAAAAATTTTAAAACTTATAATAAATTAATAACAAAAACTCCTGTATAAATCAAATATAAACTCTGAGAGAAAGGGCACTATAAAGAGTCAGGCGCAGATAACTTTATATATACGCAATTGCTAATGTATAACAAATATTCTTTATTATAAAAGATAAGCAAATATCTTATCTTTTATAATAAAGAATATTTGTTATACATTAGCAATTGCGTAAAGTTATCTCCGAGTTTATATTAAAAAATTTTTCTACACAAAGTAAATATAAGCGACAATGTGTGGTCCAAATCAGTCGACTTTGTGTTATAAATGAAAGATGCATAAAGAGCATAAAGAATTGTTAAATTGTTAGTCACATTAACTCATGATACTACTGCGGTAGTTTAGTAGAATTTGCGTTTCGAATCTGAGAAAAAAATTCGGCGCTTAATTAAAAATCTACATACGTGTAGTAATTAATTCACACGCAATTATATAGAAACACCCAAGATCCAAGAAAATTAAGTAACACGCTACTTAACACTTTGCTAAGCTAATTTCAGAAAAATGAATTTAATAAATCTAACTGATACATCATTTAAAAATTTCTTTCTTTATTTCTTAATATAATTTATATTGTTTTTTTTAACTCTTAAATATTTAATAAAAACAATATTCTTGATCAAATAAATAAAATCATCCAAATAAAAGTGACGACTCAAGTTTCTCGTAAATTTTATGCCTCATTCAGATATAAATGACATGATAATTAAAGTATTAATTAAAGTATTAATTAAGGATAATAATAAACAATATTTTCCTAGCAAAGATTCTAGCAAGAATTCTAGATTTCACTTAATAGAAGAAAAACGGCACTTTTATTTCTTTCTTTTATTTTATCTATCCATCGTTGACCTTATTTCACTCTACTCTTTTATGCAAGTGTTCTCATTTTCTGCTTCTTGCATTTTCCGACGAACAGACGCGCATTCAAAATGCGCCATTGAATAAATGTTCGCGGTATCGCTTTAGCTGTCGCAGACTTGGAGTGACTTTTTTCGTAACCTATATATATCAATTAAAAAAAGTACACGACCAGAATTTTCTCGATGTTCGGGAAAGCTCCATTGTATGTACGTCGTGGTAAAATATATATCGCTAAAAAGAACACGACAAAAGTCGCCGTCATCTTTTTTTTTATTTTATTTGGTGCAAGAGTTCCTGCTACTTGGAGCATTTATATCTAGTAAAGTTGCATCCTGATAAAATGTTACAACCCCCTTGATCGCGGCGGAACCAATGGAATCGCCGATTCCAGGGCGCAGAATCCGCAAAATCCATCCCCTCGGACACTGCGACTAATCCCGATTGGCGAAGCCCGGTCCAATCAGCTTTCATCCGTTATTGATCCCGACGGAGGAATTGTTGAATTGTTTTTTTATTGAACCGAGTTGTAAAGTGCTTTACGACGGGCATAAAACGACCGGCCCCACATTATACGACGGCTGTGGTGAGTTATTAAAATTGCCTGGGACGCCTCGATGCATTCGCGAATTAATGGACGCGATTCTTCGAGGCGATTGACTGAGATCGGTTTTCGGATTATCCTGTCTTCAGATATTATTATTATTATTTCTACACGGAGATGCTGCTGTAAAAATTCTGTCTTCAAAGAATATTTTAAATGTTGCGTATTTCGCTCTTTCGAGACGATCCCAAAGTCGGCTAATCATTTAAATTATTCTGTTTTCGTAACTGCTCGTATAAAAATTGATTTCTTGAAAAATATCCAAAAATTTATATATATAAGAATTTTTACAGAAGCTTCGAAAACATAGATTGTTCAATTTCACAATTCATATTTTTATACACAATATATCCTCAGAAAATATGATATATCAATTACATCGTCAGTATAACATTACTTCTCAACATTATAATTTTCTACTCAACTGTAATTGTTATATGGTTATATTACATTTATGTAGAATAGAAAGTTATAATATTACTGTTAATGTTTTTTCCAAAAAATAGAATTGTTTATCCAATCAAAAGTTTTTTGATAGAAGTCCAAGATAATATGTAAAAATACATATATTTTACTAAATTCTTCGGTTGTTGTCGAGAATCCAGCTTATAGTCGCAATTTTAAAACAAGTAGACAGTTTGCAGCACCAATCGTTACAGAAAATTTTCAGAAATGCCAATAACCTTTCACATTTTATGTAACAATTCTGAAAGGATTCTGCAATATATCATATGAAATGTTACAACAAAAACGTTTCTAAAATCTATTATATACAATAAATTAAAAAACACATCCAAACAGAACAAAAAATCATCATAACGTTAAAATGTTCTCTAAATAAGGTTACTTTAATAAATTTTAAGTACTTCAAAAGTTATATTTAAATATACGTTTAATTTAAAATACTTAAACACAATATTTAAATTTATTATGTCGACATAATAAATTTAAATATTATTAAAGAGAGAATATATCAATAAAAAATAAAAATTCAAAAATCATTTTTAAAGTACTAGAAGTAATTGAAATCTTTTTGATAATATTTGGTACATATTTTTAAAAAATTGTAGATTCTTTCTGTAATATTTCAACATTTTAGTAAGATTATTTTATGTCCAAGAATCGTGGACATAAAATTTGCTATTCCAGAGCTGTTTTAGAAATGTAGCAGATTTATTTCACAATTTTTATAAAATGTTTTACTTTTTAGTTAAAATATATTTCTGAGATATTTCTGAAAACATTTGGTATTATATGGAATTGTTAATTTATGTAAAAACCCATTGAATTCATCGTCAAACAACTGTATTCTAAGGTGTAATAAAACAATTATTAATTGTCTGACATTTAATTAGGAAAGTAATTGATCATTAATTCCTAAGTTCTGACACTAATTTTACATGATTAAAAGTTAATAAAATAATGTAATGTTATTTTGAATACATTTAATATAATACAATATTGTATAATATAAGACTGTAGTCTAACTTCCTTACGAAAAGCAACAGAGTTATGTTTGTGTACGATAATGGCTGTTATTGTAACGAAATGGATTTGCAAGGCAAAAATAGAAGATGGAGAAAGCGTCTTTCTTCCTTGGAATAACAGTTTATTTTTTACAGAAAAATTAGCGTCACTTTACTGTGCAAACAAGCGTCGAGTCCGCCGTATGAAACTAATAATGCTAGGTTCCCATCGACAAAAAATTATGTAAACACTTTTATAGCTAATATAAAAAAATATGATTTCTCTTTAACAGCTGCCAAACGCAGGTGAACGTTCGTGCGCTTGGATAAACACTTTATTTTCATTTCAAACGCAAATTATTATTTAGAAATCGATTTGTATTATTATATATCTTCTTTGGATTCAATTTTAAAACGGTTCTATAATAATTAAAAACAGACAAAAACTGGAGTAAAATAAAATAAAATAAAATTTAAGTATACCATATAAAATCTCAAACAGCACAGAATACTTATGACAAATATATTAATAAATACTTATTATTATCTTTTTTAAAAATATTATATAAATATTTTATATAAGTTTTATTCGAAAACGTTATAAAAATATAGACTAAATGTTTTTATATAATATTTATGATAAACATAGATAAATATTTTTAATATAAATACTTTATACTTAGATTATATTGTATATCTTATTAAGTATTTTCATAGAGCATTATTATAATACAATATGTATGATTTCATAATTTTTATAATAAGTATTTATAATCTGTGCAATGTAAGATCACAAAAATATTTTCAAAATGTAAAAAATAAATCTTACAAATATTTTGTAAACATTCTATAAATATTGCGAGCTGTTTGCTCAATTGTTATTAATAACTATATTTTTCGCGCGAAATTCTTTACATCTTAAGATGTTTATTAGCATTAGCTATATTATTAAATTGCTCAATTAGTATGATATTAAGTACACGTTCTTTAGTTTTGGTTTAGGACTGTGTTTCAAGACTGAAAAGTAATCGGCGCACAGTTAGCATGAATTGGAAATTGTAAATTCACGCAAAACAATATTATTAGACATCCGCTTGACAAAATAAGCTTTTGTTCGTTTATTTATACATATGTTTTATTTATGATATACAATGCTTATATTTTTATACCAAATAATGCTGTAGCTAATAAATATAATTTTATAGAAAGGGCTAGGCATGTATATGAAATACTTTTATTTAAAACAAAGTTAGTTTTCACAATAAAAGTATATTTTATATTTCAGCGATGCATATATGAAAGTATTATGTATTTTGTATTTAAAATTGAAAGGTTGAAAGTTTCATATATTTAATAATTTAAAAAATAAGATTAATTGTCAATCTTAATATTTGAAAGCCAAAATCCAAAATACCTTTATGTACTCCAATAAAATGTAAAATACAAAACACATTTTCGTGTGCTCCGCTGAAATGCAAAATACAAAATACAATTGTCTTACATATACCAGCCCTGAACTTATAAGTTCATCCAGCAATTCAATTCAAAAGCGATTATTGTTCGTGATTAAATTTAAGCATAATTTACAACAGACGTAAGATTTTCCGGAGCAGTCTAACGTCTCCCTGACAATTCCAATCCCAAGGACACGCGGGGTCCATACAAGTTTCTATATTTAGACTCTCACGTCCATTAGATCCACCCTTACGCATCGCAAGCATCCAATCGTCAATAGTGCGTGCTCATATAAACGCGCGTATCACCTACTGTGACAAATGAAAATATATCTCGACGTGCCCGCGAAGATGTGGGGTCCGCGATTATCTTCTAATAGATTCTTTCAGATACGCGCACACGCGCATATTCCGGTTACGCTGATGATTTATACAACGGGGGGCGCCTACCTCCCTTCGATGATTTACAGGACGGCGTAGTCCGGACAGGCGTAATTCTACGAACGATTTGCTTGATCGAATTGCCGCGTCGCATACACGTATCGTATATGTATCGATTCGATTGATTAAAAGCCCCAAAGCTCGATTGGAAGTCATGCACGCTCGACGGGGTTCGTTTTGCTCCTCTCCATCAGATTTATTATTCTACCAAACCCTAAATGCGCAACTCCCGTTAAGAGACGAGTAACTTCATTCGTATACAACTGGAATGGTTTTTGTAAACGGGGGCCCGGGAAATCATTAGATGTAATAAATGTAAGTAGCGGTGGGTGTGACGAATTTTTGCGTGTATACTCTTAAATTTGTTTCACTATAAAAACATGAATTGATTTAAAAAAAAACAGTTTTAAAAAACTCTTATCAAATCTCTTCTATATTCAAGTTCTTATATATGTTCAAGACTGTCTTAAGTTCAGTCTTGAGATGTCATAAACCAATCAGAAGGCCGCATTAGCGTCCTAAGACATTAAGATAGTCTTAAAATATATGAATACTGATCCGAAAATACTTGCATCATCCTTGTTTGTCATTCCTCAACAAACTGTAGCATCTCCCATTTCCCGTGCTTTTTAAATATTATGGATTCACCTTAAGTCTATTCTACAATGTGCTTTTTGTTTCCTGTTTCTTACTTTTTGTTATTTTTTATATCTTGTCTTTTTGCCTCTTATCTCGTTTTTCGTTTTCTATCGCCCGAAATAAAAGTTAATAAACTTCTGCAGAAACAAGAAATACGTGCAGGCAAAAATATAATCGTCAATAAAACGGTTGCAAAGAGAGAAGAGAGCAAGAGATAAAATAGCAAAAATAAAGAAGCAAAGAGCACGCTGTAGAATAGATTCGTTTTATTTATTTTTATTCGCATTTATTTTTCGAATAAAACTGAATAAATTTTGCAATAATAAATTGTTGAAATAAATCTCACAATCAGTCATAATTCGTTTTCTTTGCTCTTTTGACGCAAAATTTCGTAACGTAGAAACTGCACTTCCATAGATTCTTCGTAAAAACGTCTCATCATCGGATTCAAATGCAAATGCAAATACGAGTTCAATAATGGCTTCTTTGGATAATTGATGTTCCGGATGTTGTATCTTCCTCGATTTCCTCCTCGACGCGCAAAATTCTCCCTCCATAAGTTCCTCCGCATAATGCGCGCACGATGAGTCGGCGATGTCGATGACGCGACGAATTTTCTCGCGGATTAACGGACAGCCTTGTTCCTAATTGCAAGAACAAAAAGCTCGCAGAGAAAAAGGAAGCCGCGCGATGCTCTCTCACGTCAAGGTCCGCCGCGCGCATCCCAAGAACAAAAGTGATAATATATACCATGCGGAAGAAAGAGCTGCGCGGACGATGACATTTATAATCTTACGAGGGCGAGGGCATAGATCAACGATGTTTTTGCTTGGCTGAAAAGGGGGATCCTCTCTTGGAGATGTTGAATTCGAATTTAATTATTATTAATTGTCTCTCGTCGATAAAATTGCAGGGGCGGCGTTCTCTTTGGCAAGAAGCCTTCTTATCTCTGCAATCGGCCAAAGTAATAACTATAAAGCTCTTAGAAATTTTTTGTTATAGAATTTGCAAATACCAAACAGCATAGAAAATTTCAAAATATAAATTCTCTTCAAATCTCTTTAAATTATGAAATGTATATATTCTTCTTCCATTTTCGTTTCTGAGGAGTGAGCCGGTAGAATAACACTCTTTTTTTAATCAAATGGGGCCGTTTTTTCTTCAATTCAACATCGAATCGGCCAAATAAATCAGCATAGTAAACTCATTAAATCCTTGTGTATTCGTGATAATTTTTCCCTTCTTCAAATAATCGATGATAAGATCACGCCTTGCGCAAAAATTCCTTTCCGCGGATTGCGCTTAATCAGCTCCAAACATTGCGCATTGCTTCGAAATTGATATAGCTGCATCCGCTTGTAAGTCCACCGTGAGCAATCGCGGCACCCATCGAGCCGACAGCTTTTTCATCCCCAAGTTATCATACAAAATATTGAATGACGTTCCGTACGACACGCCTACGGCCTCCGCACTTTCATTCGGCGATCAACGAGAATCATGTCGTGAATCTTTTCAACGATTTCCCGAGTAACCATGTTTGCCGAGAGATTAATTTCTGAAAATTGTCGGATAAGGAACCCTGTATACACGCCAATTATTAGAGTAGATAATATTATCGCATGTTTATAAAACCTTTTCAACGATTTCCCGAGTAACCATGTTTGCCGAGAGATTAATTTCTGAAAATTGTCGAATAAACGGATAAGGAACCCTGTATACACGCCAATTATTAGAGTAGATAATATTATCGCATGTTTATAAAGTTTGAACAATATGTTACCAAAATTAATGCTTATCCCTCCGCGTATACCACTTTTCCTTACACCACGAATACACAAGGGTTTAATGAGCAGGGCAGCGCGATGTGGGTAAACACGCACACATGAGATTAAGCTATACCACTTAAGGGAAGAGTATCGAGCCACTTAAGCGGTAATCTGACGTGAACGGTGCTCCTTGGTCCGACGATAGGGGAGTAGTCTGTATACTCTCGCTACTACCCTCGGCTAGGCGTATATCTAGCATCGCTCTAGCTTCAGGGATAAAACAACTTTTGTCTAGGTCGATGTAGAGGGTCTCAGCAGGAGGGTTGTCTGCGAAAGGACGCGATGCGTCGCGAGCACTCACGATTGTCAGTTTATGTGGTTTCTAGATATTTATGGGATATGCGTGGTCAGTGAGTCTAGAGGGTAACCTCCCCCCTTCGGCCATATATTGTACAAATTAGACGCGGGCCTCGTGAAAATGCGAGGTAGCGATGTGATAGAATTTCCGTCATTTGTATGTGCGCTCGCACCATCGAGTCATTGAACATTTTGCAGCTGATTTAAGGAATTATACGGCCATCGCGCATGGAAAAAGACTTTCCCAGTAAAATATAGTTATTGTTAATTAAGAATTAAAGAGGTACAAAAAACTTTTTACAAATTTAATCTTTAAAGATTTTGTAAAAAAAAATAACGCATAAAGAGTTGCAATTTTATCAAGATTATAAATAATTTTTTAAAAAGTTTTGTTATTTTACCACGCACAATTTTGACGAAAATTAAATAAGATTTTTTAAAATTCCAACTAAACGCTTAAGAAGCTAAAATAATTTTAGTTATTACAGTCATAAAAAATTGCAACATTGTTACCACATTGTTAAAAAAAAATAACTGTAAAAGTAACTCTTCCATTCTCTGGTGTTTCATATAATTATATTTTAATGATCTAATAAAATTATTTTATTTATCTAATAAATTTGCTTTCAAAATTTGTATGTAAATAAATTTTTAGATATTTTATAGCAAAACCGATTCGTGTAGCTCAATGCTTCTTCTATACTTTTTTGCGTTTTAGAATGAGTCAACGAGATCGGAGACTTGCTGCAAACGCGATGACAACGTGCACGCACAAGTGCATGCAAGCGTTTGTAATTTAATATTCGCATCCCCCTCTGCGTCGACGTTGTTCATTACTTAAGACCGTACTCGGTAGATGTACGCGGATCCCTCCGATCATTGCATATATCCGTGATCGTTCTACCAAGACTAATGCACTGCGCGGCCAAATGTTCAGTGCGATTTAAATGTTAGAAGGGGGAACAGTTAAGTACCGCCGGTAGTTAACACACCGCCGCGTTGTAACTTTCGCGCCAACCGTTAACTCCTCCTTCAGGGTCTCGGGAGGCTTGTTAACGCTTTATTATCGTCATCGGTTAGCAATCACGGTTGAGCAACGTCGAGCACTATGCAAACGCATATAATGCACGTGCAGAGATATTTACATACACTTGGGCTATGTAATATAAATATGAATACAACACTTTAGGTGTTAAAAGATTTCTATATCACAAATTACCTATTATATAATTACCATAAATTTTTCACAAAAATTAAAGTAGTCTAAAAAGTTTAATTTAAAAAATATATTCTACTATTATATCATCAAACACTTTAATTGTATTTATTTATTGCATAAATATGGTAATTTTTCTTTAGACATAAAATATTGTAGACATTTATATAAGAATAACATTTTAAAGATTTTAATTAATATTTTTTGAAGCTCCATTAAAAAAAATAAAAATATAAAACTTGTGGACTTATATAAATATTAAATGATTTTGTACGACCGTATATTGTCAAACAAACAAAGAAAGAAGTACAGCCTATAACGTTCAAAGCTGGATCAAAGTGCTTATTATAATTATGCGTGATTTTTATATACTACATATGTAATCCCCCCATAATTGTGGATTTATATTTGATTCCCGCAGAAATTTTATATTTATTATCACACTTATTCCATAATATTTTACATTTATATTTTTTCATAACGTTAATAACACTGTACAACACCGGATTTTAGATCATGAATTGGATAAAATGATATTTTTAGGGACTTTTTATTATTACACACTTACAAAATTGTTGTAAAGTTTTATCTAATATAAAAAAATGTATAATTTTTAATATTTTGTTACATATAAATGCAAATAACTTTATTTATCGTGAAAGTAAAAAATTCCAAGCCTCTTATTTGATAACTCTATGAATACTTTTTTTTTATCGCAGGAAAGGGATTGAAACTGAAAGAATTATTACCTTAGAGTGATGATAACACTTAAACTAACAAGTTCTTTATATGTGTATTAGTTCAACAAGGCAAATTATGGGCGACACGTGTGCCAAATTATGACTGTAATTTTAATGGCATGGGACGAGTGGTTGCAGACCGATTACCGCTGATTTAATTAACCCCGGGGGCTCTATTTCACATTGCACCAAGCGAATAAAGCGTCGCGTATCTCTCATCGGCGATATAAATTACCATCAAGTTAATTCTCTAACTCTTTTTCTATTTGATATATTCTTTCGTTATAAGCGTTACAATTGCAATATTTACGGATAGAATATCTTTCAATACAAGACATTATATAAATCTTTGTATCGCTCTGAAATTTTTTTCCTCCAAAGAAGTCTATTAGGAAATAAAATTTAAAAACTAAGAACTAAAATAACGTATGAATAAAATATTTTATGTCTGATTGTGGGAGATTGCCCTAATGCGTTTCTTCCTATATTTACGAGTATACTGGAAAAAATTCAGTAATATAGATATTCATATTTTGTTTAGCGTATTGATGTAATATTTAGTAAATATTATCAAATAACACACACACACACGCAGAGGGTTGCGTAGTGCTAAGTTGAAACGTTAAAAGTTAAGTTAAAAAATTATAAAGTTAATTAATTTTAATTTAACTCTCTCTCTCTCTCTCTCTTGCAATTAGTAAGTTAAATTAAAATTACATTTTACGCTTTTAAATTTTAACTTAATTTACGGATCATTCTGCAGAATTGTAGGACTCGTAACTTGTTCTCGTAAAATTTGTAAAAACTTATGACTATAGTATTCTAATTTTATACGTACGTATCGTAAGATGTATGATTATTCGTAAATATCTTATACGATTTCTCGTAAATCTTATGACTAGTAAGAAGCTGCCTGTAAAGATATTGTATAAAAGTATAAGCACTTAAAAGTTCTTATAAGTCTTATAATTCTGCTTAGAATTTAGGCATTATAGTTACATTTTATCGGTAATATTTATAATTTAACTTTTTAAAGTCAAATATCAGATACAATATGCGAAGGGATAATGAGTATATAATTTAATAATTTTATGTCTTTTTTACATTGTATATCGTTAGTTGTGAACAAAAATAATAATCAATGATTCTTTAATGAGTATGCTGTGAGAATGTACATGTATATATTACTTTTTACAGTAATAGACCTTCAAAAACTTGCGATATCTGACGGAAATTTCTCAAATATCCCAGAAACTGCCAAGTTCTCAAGATGGCGATGCAAGCCTTGGATTTGCGTCGCCGCTTCTGTTCAGCAAACGACGAATTTCCGGGGAAATTTCATGCGAGCGTCACGTGCGCCCCCGTTGACAAATGACACCCCGTGATTCTCAGACCCGAGCGGATACGACGATGTATCGTTTCAGCGTAGACTCATCTCCTCGCTCACTTTCTCTCCTCGACCCTTCTTCCATATACAATACTGTTTTTCTTCCCTTTCTTCTGTTGTCGCGGGACGAACCCTCTTTCTGCGTGCCCGCTGTTTTCGCTCGACTGACTTTTCAGATTCCGTGGAATCATCGTTCACCTCTCTGTTCTATCCCTCCGTATAAAAATCGCAACCGGAACCGGATACCGGAAACGCTGACGGGAGTGTCATCGGGGCCGAGAAATGGGTCTTCGTGCACCCTCGAACATCCGTCGTTTGTCCCGGATTTGTCTTTCAGGCGGGATAAAATCGGATCGAGACTTAATTGATATCGTTCGATACTCCCCTCATCACGAGTGATTTTCCGAAATGGAATTGTTAAGTAGAATCGCAATATTAATTGAAATAAATTCAATTTAATGCATATCCTTTACGATAAATATAGACGCATATTTTTACGCAGATGGTAGAATATAAAAATATACACGAAATATGCGCAAATATACACAAATAAATATGTATTTTTAGTCTTTTTAATAAAACAAATTTCTGTTTTAATTTTACTTTCCAATCTGTTTTCTAAAAAATATGCATTTGCACAAGAATCCGATTTCTGGAGGTAATATATCTAAAAACACCTGAACTAATTATATAACTATAACCTCTGGTCATATTATTATATTATAGATGTATTTATATACATCGTCTACTTTTCTGCCGTCTGATTTTAGTTCCTAAAAACGTTTAGGAGAGAGGGAGACTTTTGTATTAAAAATTTGGCAATTCATATGCATCTAACATTCCCTCTTACGTCGTCAGAATCCAAAGATCGCGATCACGATACCACAGTTTAATTCCCTTCGAATACACAATCTATCGAATGCAGCTACTATCTGCGCGTTAGATACGCACAATTTTTTATGGTGATTTCGATGCTCGTATCCGACGCTATCACGTACCTTTCGTTATACAACCCCCCAGTTTCGTACACAATCGAGAGTTTGTCAAATCATCCTCGGCTATGCGCATAAGGGCTCATTCTATTGTCCTCTTTTTAGGGTTTCACGATATATCCGTGCCCCTTCTACTCCACGGGGGGGGACCAGCCATAAACTATATGAGGTAGAAACATCTAAACACGAGTAAAATTAATGTTGCACGAGCGCGAAGCATCATCGGCGATGCAGCTATTTGCATGAAGAGCACGAACCACGTTCGTCTTATGTTTAAGTTTCATAAATCGATATTATATGTACCTTATTTAATAAAGAAATGTTTTTTTCATTTCATCATTAGCCTTACCTCATTTACCTGGGTGTTTATGACACTCCAACATTATATACATCGCAAATTTTATTGTTTTCTCTCTCTCTCTCTTTCTCTCTGATGGTTTACAATTAAATAAAGATTGATAATGTGATACACATATCCTTTAGATAAAGACAAATGCTTTTTTTAATTATAAAATAATTTGCGCTAAATATAACGGATATAATAATGTAAAAAATAGCATTCATATATTTCTTATCCTTCATTACTCGCATGAATATCCTACATTGAAAAAAAAAAGATTGGCTGAATATAAAGTAGTATTTTTAATTGGTTGCAGCAGCCAATCTCTTTTTTAAGTGTACTAGACATCTTTCGCGGATAATAAAGGATTAATATTAGGCAATACTAAACTACAATGTCGAAACTAGATTACAATAATCTAATAGATTTAATCTAATCGACTCTGAATAGTCACAACAAAATTCCATGTACTCAAAATTATATGACAGTTTCTCTCCTTTCAATAGATAGAAAGATTAACATTTTATAAGGAAGATACGACAAAATTTATGGATAACACTCTCATACGGTCATACCTCCCGTAGTGATTTCTTGAAACAGAAATATTTGCTTTCTATTCTATTCGTAGCCTTTCGAGTAGTAAACGCCCTCGGACGACCGCAGCTTTTACTTGGAGGATCGAAACCTCTCACAGAAATGAATTTATTTCAGCGGATTTATTTCTTCGGGTTAGGTCATAAATCATCTCGGAGGATGATTCAGTTCCAAGGCAATTTTCGTTGACGAGTTTTCGACCATATACATACTCTCCTCGGCGTGAAATCGTAATTTGAATTCTCATTGAAGGCACTGCCATTATACGATGATATTTGCATTTCACAAGAGAAAATGACGTTTTATTTTGCGCAAAAATTATTGCTCTGTACAAAACATATTTATTAAATAAATATTGCAAGCGATAAGTAAATATAACGCATTGAAATAAATGCATTCATTTTTATTAAACAACTATTTTCCTTACATATTTCAATCGATTCCAACGATGATAAATAGTTGAATCCGAGTATAAATATGATTCAATATAACTTTCATACATACACTATGCGCAAAATTTATGATACAAAATATATTATTTAATGTAAATATGTAAAATGTATAGAAAACTGTTTTTGAACTGAACTATGAAAATAATTGAAAAGATGATTTTCACGCAAATAACAAAATTAACTTTATTTACTATAAATTATTTTCGTAGACATTTTTAGGTACCACCAAAAATTGTATAGAAGATTCTTTGAGTTTTAAACGATGCAGTACGAGAAGAAATATTACCCTCGAATTTATCGACAATGAATTATATTATATCCTCTCCAACGATCTTATTTACGCGTCGCAAAACATGACTAGAATAATTATTCGTCTAACGGATTAAAGATCAATTTATCCCCGTTCGCACACTCTGCAGATCTTTTGACAAAGTCCACGGTGCTCGTTTCGCTTAACTACGAACGACGTAATCGGCGTACGAGAACGATGGCGGCGGCGAAATGTTGGCGTTGGCGCGGTCGCTGGGAACGTTCGTGGCGGACAAGTTTTCGGGGCGAGTCGCGTATCCCGGGGGATGGGAAGTTGTCCGGAATTGACAGGAACCGGGGAATGGGAGAGAGAGAGAGAGAGAGATGGAGAGACGGGAAACAGAGAGAGGGCCAGGGACATTGGCTCCAGACCCCCTGGCGCCGTCGCGTCGCTTCCCAGCTTTTGGCAAAACACATCCTATCCCGGTCGCATCCCGGTCCCGCGGGCGCCTAGGTTCCTTTTTTTTTATGACTACTGCCGCTGGTTTCAGCACACCCGGGGATCTCCCATAAAATCTTGTCTCGCCAGATATCTTTGGATCCACCACCCCAAGACGTCGTCCCTCTTAGCCACTCCTCTACGGAGGCAACACTATTCGTCTTAAATAGTAGAGACGTAGCTTCCTCCGATACGGGAAAGTCTCATCGGATTTTATTTCTCCGTGATACGATCTCTCGTTACTAACGTACACTGTCGATTATTATATCCAAGGATTATTATAAAAGTTATGATAAGACGAAAAGTTTGTCCACAATCCACAATGCGGAACGAGTGTCATTTTAATAATGAATTTAATGATGAATAAAATTATATGTTCCTCGCAGGAGAGAGAAAGAGAGGGATTGCCATTTAATGTCCTGTAGAGACAAATCCCTTTAAAAAGCATTCTTAAAAATACGAAAAAGTGTAAGTAAAACTTTCTGTAAAATTATCAAATGCCCAAGAATAAAGACAAAAACAAAAAGTTACAATAGAAAGTAGAAGAGAGAGAAAATTAAATAAGATAATAGCAAAGGGATATTAAAAATATTATGCATTAATAAATGATTTATTAAGACCGTATAATGTGAATAATATCTACACAACAAGTAAAGAATAATGTCTATAAACATTAAATATCCATAAATAATACGCATATTATCTAATTGGACTAGAGTCATTCACAGTTACGCTTGGAGGGAGAAAGAGAGAGAGAGAAGATTAAAATTTATAAATTACTTTCGGTCAATTTCGGTAAATGGATGCTTCAAACGTTCCCACCAGTAATGTGTGACTCGCTTATTTCAAACAAAACGCTTAAATAAATTGAGAGGCACTGGTCGATGCAAGAACAACGGCAATAAATATGAAAGTAGATAGTCTCGACGATCTCGATCTTCCTTTTTAGATGAGTCTATCGTTCCTCTTACCCTATTCGCCATTTGTATTGCGTACTATCGCTACAAAAATATCTCGTTAATCATAGCAAAAATTTTTTATAATATGATACAAGACTTCTCTACTTAGTTTAAACCATTCTGCTGCTATGTAACAGTTTTTTTTATTAATTATAAGACATCTTGTATGCTGGTGAAAAAATTTCGCAGAAATTATTACGTTTTGGAACATTTCAGTGAAAAAGAACATAAATTTTAACGAAATTTTTTCATCAAAGTATATATGTATTATATATGCATATATTTATATACATACTATATTTGTAATTATTTAAACATTACGACTTTCCGCCGAAATTTTTTTGGATTTAAAAATGCAGCTAAACTACTGAAATAATATCACAATTAAATTTTGATGCTCAAATGGCATCTATTAAAGAGATTTTAACATGCTAGAAAATGTAAATAAAATTATTTTCTCTATGTAAATAATTTTTAAATAAAATTATTACTATTTAGTAAGTGCCTGTAACTGTTTGGAACGGATTCCAATCAGAATAATCGTTTTCCCTAAAAAATACAATAGAAATCTATGGAATAATTGATCAATTCCAATTGGAATCTATTCCGAACAATTTTGTAATACCTTATATATTTTCTAAAATTTTAAATTTTATAAAATATATAGGCCTAAAACACAGACTACGGTTCATTTGATACAAATGCTTCGAAGTACTTTTTCGATTGGTCAATCAAAAGCGTTAAGTGGACCTTATCCACAGTGCATTTAGAATTGTCTTTTATTTTACAAATTCACAAAATTGAATCTTTTCTGAATTTTTAAATCGATAGCGGTTCTATTTCTCATACTCCTGTGTAGATAGCACCACGTGAAAACCACCAGTGGAACTCGGTCGGTAAAGTAGAGCACAGCGCGACAGCGCGGCGCCGGAAGTCCTCATACGGTAAGAAACCCTGTAAACGAATGAAAATTGGATTATACAAAATGTGACTCTGGCGATCGTCCAACTTTATTTCTACCACTCGTAGCTCTTGGCAGCGAAATCTCGTGATAAAGGAAATTTATTGCACATCCTGCATGTAGATATATGTGTGTCATGCATATCGTTTTGTACGTGGGTGTTTTCATGTTCTATTTTATAGCAAGAGAAGCTTCCAGTGTTTTGACTCTTGGAGAATTAGAATGTCTAATATGCCTTGAAATATTCTAACTATGTTAAAACTAAGCTAATTAAGAGAAATCCTTTTTTCGAACAAAGCAGATCTTACTGTTAGTGTTTAAATATTTCAATATCAATTTATGTATACATATTATTCAATTCTGCAAAATGCGCGCAAAATTTTTGTTATATTGTACTAATAAATAATGAAAAATTATTCGCAATAATAATTAATCGATTCGTTTTCCTATCAAACAGTCCCTTTTTTTGTTCTTAAATAAATAAACTTATTCTTCTCAGTAAAATATTTGAAAACGTTTCATATTTTTTTAATGTTCAGAAATGTTTTCTCTTTTGAATCTGACCATCAGTTTACAATTTCGGATTCAACAAAGAATTAGAAGAAAACCACAAACTTTAGATTTAGGTCGTATTATAGGATCCGGTTTTTATTTCAAGTACCAAAAGCGTACACTATATAGTTCAGCTATAAAAAAAGAAACATGCCTATTTAAATGTTTTTTAGATGGTATTTAAAAGATGTCTTATTTTGTATGACGTCCCAATCTTACGGGGACGTCATAATAACCCAATTTGAACTTGCTTGCTGGTTGTACCCGCGACAAGTCAGTCAATGTTCTGGTCGGAGTCACATTTAGTAAAGACATTCCTTTCGAAAAATGTCTCCATTAAGGAAATGGCCAATGAATGCAAACGTGAACACGAAAGCGAAACGCCTATTATACACTCGCCCGTCAGGTGCATAATCGAAAGGGGCGCCTACGTGAAAGGGAAACGACATCGGGGAGAGGGCGAGCCAGCCTTGTTTCGACGCCGACGCGGCAGGTACGCGCGGAATGTGCGAGCGGGCGAATTACGTTAACGTGGGCCGAGAGTAGCGTAACGAGTTGCTGTTGCATTATTTCTTTTCGCCTTTTTTAGCGTCCGACTCTTCCGACGGCGATGCGTCACGTACCGTTGTCGCATCATTACGTCGTATACACGTCATCCGCGGCCGCTTTTATCACCGATGCGCGAATCCCGTTGCATGCCTCCTGTTCCGATCGCGTATACCTACTCATTTCGCGAAACAAGACATTCCCAGCGGATGCAAATAATGAAATCGCGGGTGTATGTTGAAGTGAACATGTATTTATTTTCGCTTTGATTCGTCTTAATTCTCGCGATAGAACCCAAACAACACGAAATCTAAAATTATGACGCAAGATGTCTTTGGCCGGTATTTGTAGTTGGTTCTTATTTTAAGACCGTCTCAAATATACCCATATATTAGAGTACGTAATATCATATATACAGTAAATAATATCATAATAATATTACAATATACCAGAAATATTTACTGATATATACAGTTCTGTATTGAAATTAGGTTCTAATTTTCAAAAGTTTCTACTTGGACAAACTGATTGTCAGACTTTAGAATTAATATTGTTAATTTTGTATTTTTATTTTGTTGCTCCTTTTCTTTTCTTTGGCATATTGTCATACATTTTATACAAAATTATTAAAATGGTTATATTATTAAACGGTTATGATAAATCGGTTACGTATGTATTCGCGATACACCATGTAATGGGAATGATAACAGCTGCCGAGGATTTTCTAGTCGCAAAATGAGAGAAGGAAATGCACAGCCACTTCCTTGAGATAACTCTCCCGATAATAACGCATCAGTTTGTCATCTTTTTGTGTAACAGTACTTTAAATAAAAAAATCGTAATAATCGTCCAGCGCCAGCTAATTTTTCGAATATGAATCATTCCCGAAATTATAAAAATGATTTCCTCGATATAAATCGCCCTGAGATTTTAATCTTTTAAAAACAAATGGCTACATCATCATACAAATAAAGATCATGGCCTATATATCCTAAATTTGACTTTTAACTATTTAGGCTCCTTGGTGTAAATAGTTGGAAGGTGATTTATTTTTTTTGTAGTTAGGCCTTATTTTCTCATGACTTGACCTAAAATATAAATTAGACCGCAAACTAGATTTCTTGATGTAAAAAAAGAGAGATAGATAAATAGATAGACAAATAGATAAATGGCGTTTATTAATATTTTAGAGCATGTCCATTAAGAGAGACGATATAGTATCGTCACGGCTTTAACGGGAATACAAAGATTCCGCGTAACAGAGAATTTAAAAAAATATAGATTTAATATACTTAATATGAGAAAGAGAGAGCAACAAACATTTGCATACAGCTGTCCACAAAAATTAAAGTATATATAAGGTAAAAGAATAAAAAGAATTGATTAATGTGAGAAAGTAATTAAACGAATAACAAAGCCGTAATTAAATCCAGCAAACACTTCTTAATTTTCGTAAGATTAAAGATTACAATAATAAACGTATCGAGACGTTCCCACAAAGTGTTATACGTGTCGAGTTCCATAATTAGACATCGGGAAGCAAGGCAATGAACCTACCGATGGGTTGCACCCACGACCATTCGAAATTCATTCATGAATTCCTTAGTAACCTTTGAGTCCATTCTACAATTGCGCAAATGCAGTAGTAAAAGTTGTAAAGCTTATTCTACAATTGCGTAAGCGTAGATATAAGTAGTTGTGTGCGTGTATTTATAAGAATTCACCAATCACGATCGAATATTCTCCTCATATTTGGTTGTGATTGACAAGTTTTCACAACTTACAATCACTACATTTATAACTACGCTCTCGCAATTATAAAGTAAGCTAAAATGGTTTTGCATCTGTAAGAATTGAGCAATCATAATCTAATATTCTACATATTCCGAAGAATTTAACTTTATTTATCTATCACCACCACTCCACAGTCTACCAGCTGATCTAAAACCCCGAAATAACAAAAAAGATAATATACAAATGAAACATAAAAAGTCAGAACTATACCAGATTGAAAAAGTAAAGGAAACGAAATACAGAAGATTACATAAGAAAGCGGGAGGAAAAAAAGGAAATCGTCGATATGCGCCGATAAATGTGAACGTGACGTTTGACGTCTTGTCGAGCAGCTTTCCGCGGAAGAATTCCTTCCTCAGCTGCGCGCTTTCATCTTTCTTTTTTTTTTTTTTCCTTTCCTTTTGTATCGCGTAAACTATCCGAGGAATTTATTTTCGTCGACCTAAGGATCGATGCACTGCGCGAACTGCAAATCGTAGAGCCGCTCGCTCGTACGTGCGCATTTTCCATCTAGCAGCCACCATAGGGAACGAAAATCGAACGTGTGTGTCTTGGGCCCGTGATAAGATACGCGAGAGCAGCAACCGTGTAGTAATACGATTACGCAGCGCACTACGTACTACGAGAGAGCCTACCTCTCTCTCTCTCTAGAAGTAGACTGGCATGACCAAATTTGGTGTGGCCTCGCTCTCCCGCTCTTCGGACTCTTGCTGGAGGAAGTTTGGCGTTTTTAACCCGCCGCACGTGCAGGACGGAGAGGCGCGCTCTCCGGATGGAGTGCATTCACTGGGATGCTGCTGACCGCATCTAATTGTAAGACGATCCGACGTTTCTTTTATTCGCGCGATATGCAACCGTATTAATAACGTACGAACATTACACCGCGCGATTAACGTTTTATTTGTCGAGGGAAAGATCGAAAAAGATAGATAGACAGACAGATAGAGACATTTACTGCTACTTTAGGAAAATTTCTCTAACGATAAGAGCATAGTTGAACAGAGTACAGAAAATGGAGTTGAATCAGATAAGTACATATTATATACATACATCTAAATTGATACAATATATATTACGCTAGTAGATTAAAGTTAGCAGAAATAGATATAAACTTTGACGGTTTTGAGAGAGAAACTAAGAGAATGGAATATATATGAGAATAGGATGAGAAAATACAACAAGAGAATGCGAGTAGCAAGTACAATTTTTATATAGTTACATATTAAAAGAAAAATTAAAATAAAATTAAGAGAAAAAGGTAAAGAAAGAGAGAGAGAGAGAGAGAGAGAGAGAGAGAGAGAAAATTTACATTCTGTATTCCATTTCCACCAATGTAGATAAACTTTAATTTAACTTTGATCTTTTTCTTAGTTCTATAAGCATTAGAAAAAGCTAAAAAATAAATTTAAGAAATTAAAGTTAATCTATATTGATAGAAATATATATATACATTTATATAAACATATGTAATTATTTCATAGTTATTCTCTTTTAAATCGAGACACTTGCGTATAAAACAGCAATTTAAAGAACGTTATAATACAATAATTATAAAATAAACATTTAAGTTTGCTTTAAAGTTTCATTTGAACTGAAAGTACAGTTTAAAGAAATTTATATTCTTTAATGAAATGTTGAATTGATGCGTGTAGTCCATCATACGAGTTCCTTATACAATTTTTATTTTGTTATTTTAACACAATAGGGTATTTAGTAACACATAAAATTAACAATGATAATATATACATTGTTGGTAATCCTTTTTATTCTATTATTTCAATCGTTTGATCCGTATGAATAAATTCTGTATTAACCGGGAAGTAGCGCGAGAGCACCTCGCTTAAATAATAGCCTGACGTATATATTTTCGTCTAATTCGGTCGGACTTCCAGCGAAAACGGGCGCCGCGGCTCCACCGCGTTTCCATCGAGAGAGTCGGCCCTGGCCGTCGTTGCCGCTGCCGCCGCCGCTGTCGTCGCAGGCCGTCGTCGCTCGCTGGACGCTAGGAACGGCGGAACCAGGAACGGCGGAGTCGCGAGAGTGTTGTCAGACGTGGTGCTCGTGTGGCCCGAAGTGATAAATTGATTCCGTTCAACGGGAGACGGCATCGGCGCGCATCCATGGATATTCCTCGCGGTGAGTAGAGGCGCGTCGCGCCCCCGGCCCTGAATTCGGCCGGCGGGCGATTAAAACGCGCGGACCATGCGGCCGCCGAATATTGATTTTTCCCGTTCGCGTTTTTCCGACGCACGGAATGGGTGTGCTGCTCGCCGCCGCCGCCGCAACCGCCGTCGCCGTCGTCTGTCCGTCTGGTCCCCGTCGACTTCCGCGTTCCCGCGTATTTTATCCAACGTCGCGAACGTCTGGCCGAACGATCCTCCCGTCCGCAACGTCCCCGTCTCGCCCGAATCTCGTGCCGCCCGCCCCTCGACGCGATTCCACCGTCGGCGTCGAGTAAATAATCGCCGAGCGGAGCTAACCTCAAAACAGCCTCCCGACGACGGTAGGGATATGCTCGGCAATCCAACGAGTGTCTCCCGAAATAGAGATGATTCACGAACGGGACGACGATTGACAGGAATGACAGGTCAGTCCGCCGCGACTCAACCATCCGCGGCGAGATGATTTGACAATTCGGGGAGATCCTCGGCATCTTTTCCTACCTTCTTAAGCGGCGTCTGTAACGAGATTTTAAAACTTGGCGCTTTCAGCCTTAAGTTGTAAGAAATTGATTAATCACTGTCGCAGTGTGGAGAACAAACGACTACGATTGGTCAGTTTTGTACGGTTTAAAGTTTAAAGCTCAAGTTTTACGCCTTAAAAATCTCAGTATAGATGCCGCTTTACACGGAGTCTATAATAGGAAGTCGTAAGCGGTCGTAGGATTTGAGTTGTAGAAAATTGACCAGTCGATTATTTTTTCTCTATTTCGACTGCGATTGGTTAATTCTATCGTGGATCCCGCGTTATACTCTGGAACGAAACATTTTTTTCACGATCCTTCAGTTGCTTTCCATTTCCTCCGATTCTCAGATAATTCTCAATTGTGACGTCATAACTCAGTTGAACGCGCGTTCCTTTTGCATTCTGAGAAGTGAGATTCAACTGAGGTTTTACCCACAAACTGCACAAGATCGAAACCGTGCACTTTATCGAGTCTCCGTAGACTCACTTTAAAAGTGAGGTTATAAACCTGTGTTGTTATTTGTCAATTTTACCAAAGTAAGCAAGTAGTGACGTCATTAATCTGAGTGTATTTTACACTCAGCCCGCTTCAGACTCAGTTTCATTTGTGTGCAAATGGAAAGCAACTTTTGTGACCTTCTGAGCCTTAATTGTCATAAGTCTCGTGTGTTACGCGGGGTTATAGGTTAGTTCCCGGACACCGCAATGTTTCACGCCATTGGATCGAGGAGAAAGTAAAGCGATGACAATTTGTGCGTGCGTGCGTGAGAGGAGGGAGGGAGGGGGAGGGGTTGTCTTATTGATATTTGCGCTCCGGCGGTTTTCGCGTTCGGTTATACGCGCGACGTTCCAAAACAATAGGCTCCCCGGAAAATCAATAGGTGGGCCGTGCGAGAGATTTAATAGGGAAACCCAACGTGTCTCTCATCCCGCTGACGTCTTCCTGCTGGAGGCGGAACACTGTCGCAGTGTCAGATCTCGCTTCGGAATCGAGAGAGCGTTTTACCGAATCTGCCCCGTGCGTCGCGCGACCTCGGTTGTATCTCGTTTGGCTTTTTTTCGGATTGCTCGATTTCACCGATCTCTCGCGAGACAGATAAGATTCTTTCGTCGTTAACGACCCACTTTCGGAACGACAATTGCCGGATAAAATGGGTTGGGGTATTAAGACCGACCTTCCATGGCATTTCGATTATAGGCATTAAATTATTGGCTACTTAACGATCTTGATGTTAATCTGAAATTTTTCGAAATAGAGTCTTGGATTTTCTATTTTGTTTTATTTTATGAGATTGTACTTTCCTTAATATTAATGTGCTTGAATAAACCATAAAGAAAATTGTCACAAATGAATACAATAAAAGTATTTTTTATTAAGTTAAATAATTAATGTGTATGATACCAAAAAGAGATAATGTTTTACTTCTTAAAACTGTTAAAGTATTTTAAACATTTTTCGAAAGATACTAGGAATTTATGTGATATACCAGTAATACATACTGCAAAATTTTAACCTCGTACCTATTAGTGGCTTGTATTGGAGCTGAGAACATTGTGTATGAGTGTGTACACTGAAATAAGTATAACTGAAATAATGGTAATTTGTATAATATTAAACAATTAGCTTACATTTATTATCTGTTTTAGTAACTATGTGTTAAAATGAGTTAAATGCGAATAAGCACGTAAATTGGGGGCACATTAATAGGGTCATTGCCACTTGGAAAACTCACTAATAGAGTCAAAAGTATATCTTTCATTTTTATCAAAAACATTATAAAGAGTATTAACATTTTTAGATCAAAGAAGTATTATAAGAAAAAGAAATGGTTGTAAAATCGATGTTGATTTTAAGCAGATAAAATTGGAACTACAAATATTTAATAATTACATTTCAATTATAAATAATTTATGAACACGATTGCTTTCTGCTTTCGTTTTATAATGTGAGTTATATATACATTTATTGTTTTTGTATTTATTTATATTCCGATAAGTGCTCTGTTGCCACGTTTCTATCAGAGATTAATAATTATTAAATAATTATTATAAACAATTTTTCTTTAGCGTTTTTTTACATAAATATATATTTTAGTCGATCGATTTCCAGAAATGAAGAGTCATTTGATTAGTTTGACAATTAGCGGTGAATCATCTTATACGTAATCTTTCATAGAGAAACCGATAAAGTTTCCTTCTGTGAAAAATAGAAAAAATCGGAATATTTTACAAATACGTTCTCTAAACATGAATCTCTTTTTATTACATTTTCGTCGATTTTGTTAAAAACCAGTATTTTGACATATCAATTTTGACACGACAATTATAAAGGGATTTTTTTTTTTTATCATGTTGATTAATTTTTTTTCTATTCTCACCGTATATCTTTTGGCGTTAATAGTTTTTTTCATTCTCGTGGCAACAATAGTTATTAATTATCATTATCGTTGTTGTCGTGACGACTTTTTCGAAGAGGGTAAAGATTTTTAATGATTGACGGTAAATGAATAATTTCATTTGTGCTCCCCGCTTTGACATGCGACATAATTGAAAGCGGAGCTCCAATTGAAATGATAGCAGTCGCAAACCCCAATTTACGAATTCATTATGTGTGACATACAAACACCCAATTATCCAAACATTGCTCCCGTCGAGTATGTTTTCGCGTCTTAATGGAATGAGGGCTAATCAAAATTATACCTCTCGCAATCAGAGAGCTAATCAATCTATGATCGCACCGAGAGAAGTATTTTTAATGAATACAAGAAGATCGTCCACAAAAGTATTTAAAAAAAAACAAATATAATTAAAACATTAAGGAAGTGCAGATATGTACGTTCAAAGTAAAAGCAAGTAATATCCCCGCGCGCGTTTATAAATTAACATTACTCACAGATATAAATATATTAAGATTTTTAATTTATGTGTAAAACTCTTAAATAATATATTAGAGAGCTATAACGTCCAATTTATTAGTCATCAAAGGAGTGTGCAAAGATTGGATCAAATTGTTAAACTAAATTTAGGTTTTCATGAAGCTTTTACCAAACGAATAATTTAGATTAAACGACCAAATTACGACAAAAAAATTATTAAGATACGTAAATATATTTTAGGAACATTGAAGTTTTGTCGTTACATTTTGAGTATACATTATTTTTCTATCACAAAATTCTTGTACCGGTATGATTTTATAGCCTAGTAATACGTAAATTTAGTAAAATCTGATTGAATAAGATTCGAGTGCGGAAATTAGTGCGTAAAATTAATATCCAATATACCCAAATTACAAGTATAATAATCGAAAAGTTACAATATTTTTTAAAAATACAAAATTAAACATTACATATAAAAATAATTATACACTTGAAAAATATATTAATACGCGCGACAAGTCTTCTTATCAACAACTTATGCAAAATTGTGTACGAAACTTTACGTTACATAAACTGCAAGCAAAGTATTATAAACCTTATAAACTTTTGTCTTTTTTTATATAGTCAAAGTTATACAGAGATTAAAATTGCCTCTTTAATATGCGATTGCTTAAATAATTACTAAACGTGATAACGATAAAGTTTATCATAAATTTTGTTTTTACAAACAGACGAATCTTGCCTCGATTTTATTTTAATCATCTTGAAAACTTGCAATTAATTACGAAATAACTTTCTTATTCTATTTACCCAACTCGATACTCTCTTAAATTTCTTAGAATGGAATTTCGCTCCATAAGAATGAAAATATTTGCACTCTCGAATGAAAGTGACAAATTTTTTTTCACTCTGTTTTGGAGTGAGATTTACTCTATAAGATTCTTCTTCGAATAACGCGAAATTGGATTTTCCTGGAAATAAAATGTCGTGATATTAATAGCTATAACTATCAATATCTCGATATTTTATTTTCAGGAAAATCCAATTAATAATTATAACAATATCTCAACGTTTTGATTCCGAAAAATTCGATCGCTCGAAGAATCTATATATAATGAAAATTGGAATCTGAAATTCTGGCGGACCTCTGGTATCTGTTTTTGAGCATTCGATGTCACAACAATCGTTTACGCGCGATGTAGTCATCGGCCTTTATTTGATATCAAAATAGTGATGGCAGATTTCCATCGGTCTGACGAGTGGCATGGCGGTGAAGTAAAGCGTGCCCGTCGCCCATGAATCCCACGACGCGACGCCTCAGATTACGTGTTGCCATTTACGACAAAGTCTGGTAAAAACGGAAGGTATAGTTCCGGTATATGAGCCCCGGTGTATATTAATAGCCGAAGAGCGCGTGTACGTCCGGTGCGTGTGTACGTCAGCGCTGGATGGCTGAAATTAGTAGCGGCCTCCGCACACGCGTGTATTGGTCGATGTGGCGTTTTCCTCGAAGGTCGTAATAGAGTGTAAAGAAGACGACCGACTTACGTACTCGCGACGGTGACGCACAGTCGCGCGAAAATCATGTCACTCTCGCTGGGAGTGAGACACTTCATGTATGAGGTCAACTAATTCGATGAAATTTTTTGGCGTCCCTCTTACACTCTTTATCATTCAATAATCGATAATACCGAGCACTAAATTACCGACTCGATTTACTTAATTACTTATCCTGTCCCGTTACCTGAACGGCGCCTATACTGATCAATTACGCTGATTCACCTATGTCACCTTCTCCGATCAATTTTTCCAAACTTTTACACCCAATCTTCACTCGTTACACCGCATGCTTGCAATATTTAACACTCACTCTATATTGGCATCGTATATTACATAGTTAAATTTGTTGAACAGATAACACAACTTTTCAAATTTGTAGTCTTGCAACTTGGCTTGAAACATCAAACCGTTAGGAAAAAGAGAAAAAGAGAGAGAGGGAGAGAGATTATGTGCGAGACACGCGGATGCTGCACTTTGCAGGCTTTGCAGCGCGCACGTTGACAGTAGCCAGTTCGAAGGCCGCACATGTGCATGAAGCGCATACGTAGATCCCGAATGGCTAGCGTTAGATCACAATTGTATCATTGATTAAAAGAACAGCTCGAGTCATTCCTTGTTGAAAATATGAGAGAAGCAATAAAACAGAAGATTTGCAGTTCGTAATTTACGTTAAAAGCTCTGCAAATTGAATTTTTTTTTTTGCGATTGACAATGTGATTTTTTAGTTCACGTAGAAATAATTTTTTTATACGGAAATAATGGTTTTACTGAAGCATCTAAATTAAACTGAAAAGAATTTTGTTGAACCATCCAAATAATTGTGTAGAATATTTAACTCTTCGTCTGCAATCATATTCCTATTCCCTCTGTCTGCAATTTGGATTTTGCGTCCAAGTTTTTTATTGTTCTAGACTATAAAACAAATTCAACTTTCCAACATCTTTATTACATTACCAAATAATATTTTAACTTATTATAAATGAAACCTTCATTTAATATACAATAAATTGAAACTTGAAACAAAAGTAACGATAAAATTTAAGAGTGTTGTTTATGTCAAAAATTGTAGATGAAGGGTTAAGTTGACTGCTAGAATGTCAAGATTTTGTCACAGCATTATCATTACAAGCGGTCTAAATAAGTTTTTTTTTGAGTTTGAAGATCTATCTGAATTATTTTTAGATCTCTATTCTAATTTTTTAAGTACTTCAATAAAACAGTTCTTCTCCGTATATGAAGTTATCTTCTGAATAATTAGAATTACACATGGAATCGTGCAGAATTTCTAGTTTAGTAACTGCAACGAAGTCTGCATATTATTTCACAATTTTTCGCTGATCCTCATCGATCCTGTCTTTTCCCGTAATTCCTGCTCGAATCCAGGTGTAGCATGGATTGACGGAAGACAAAGCTGCGGCGAGCATCGACTGCCTCCGAGTGGATTCTCTACAGGAAAGAGTATCTGCTATTTGTCCCTGCGTTAGAGTTGCACTCCTTCAGCACGTACACCACTACTGCCAAGTCACTCGACGATGTTATTGAATTTCTGGGATGGTATACAATGCCAAACGCGCGCGTTACTCTCGTTTTAGTTTTCCAGAATGGAAAACAACGTGATTGAAACTATTGAACTATATCAACAGTTTATTAAAAATACTTTATCAATAATAATGCGAACTTTTACGAAAGAAACTTCACAAGTATATATTTTGTATCTCGCTAAATTTCTTTGAGTGAAATCACATTCTAAGAGTGAAAATACTGTCACTATTTTGAAAAATAGTGAAAATATTTATACGTTCTTTTTTTTTTAGTGAGATTCACTCGAAAGGAAAGAAATCTTTCTTTTTTTTTTTTTTTTTTAAATTTACTCGAAAACAGTGGAAATCTGTCACTCTTATTCAAGAATGTAAATGTTTTCAATTATTACATTAGTAACAGTATTTTAACTCTTATAGAGTGAGATTTTACTCCAAGAAATTTAGAGAGTATAGATTATGTATTCGTGAAACGATCCTGAAAGTAGTCCCGTTTATCAATCAGTATTCACGAGTTCAGTTTTCCTGCACGGCGCTGTAACGATCGGGTCGAATTTTTAGTATGTCACCACCGTCCCGTAAATCTACCCGACGTTACACGCACGTTTAGTATCGTTATTACCACCTTCGATACATCTTATTCCCCGATTTTTCTCGGCGGATCGTTCATCGTGCCGAGACAGCCAGAGCCGCTCCTATCCCCGTCCGTTCATCCGTCACATTTAATCCAAGACCACCCTTGTTTGCGCGGTTTTCGGTTACAACGCGTCTAATGGATTATCCTTACATTCTGCCCTAAGACACCTTCCATCCTCGTGTCATCGGCTCGAATGGACGCGCACGCACGAAGCATAAAAATAACAGCGATTCCGATATTTACCGAACTTATTAGGAGATTTTACCGCGACCGGTCGGCGCGCGGAAGAATATCAACGGGGAAAAGGATATATTGTATAGTGTCCACCCATGTATGCCGACGGAGCCATATTCCGTCCTTTTATACGTGTCGACGTGTTTCCAGATGATATCCTAGATGAGACGAAGAATGTCGAAAATAATCTGATACTTCGAGACTTTAGTACAATATAACATATATTTATATTATACAAAAGTGCGAATTTAAACTCTAGCTCGAATCTGTTATCTACGTTCTACGTTGTTGCGTACTTCTGATCGAATTCGTTTGTTGTTTAAAGCGTGTTTAGACTTCTTTTAAAATCGTAATTAATTAAGGGGATGCTGGAGCGACCAAATTGCGGGGAGTTTGATAAACTGCAGTTTGATAAACATTTCCGAATTTACTGAACGGAAAATCCTTTTACAGGATTAAAGTAGACGCAAAATTGGATAGTGCTAAACTGGATTTTATACTAAAATTGAAAAAAAGTTAAAAACTTACATTTTTTCAGCTTGTGCTGTCATCTGACGTAAATGTTTTCTTAATACAAACGTTTTACAGCTCGTATGGATCGAACGACAGTTCAACACCCAGCGTATTACGGGAACAAACAGTACTGAGTTCACAGAACTGAGATTAAAAGCTCCAAAAAAGAAATTTTCATTGAACTGCAATTTACGTATATTATTTGTTTACTCAACGTGATAACAAACCAAAAATTATGTCTAACAGTAGTTGCTCGATTTTATGAGAGATAGCATTGCGATATGTTAGATAAGAACAGCTGAATGCGTTTGAGTGAGACACAATATATAACATAATATAGAAAATGAATGAAAAATATTATTATCGAATTTGAAACTAAAAAAGTCTGTATTGTCGACCTCGATCAAGTTCGGGAACCAATATGGCATCGCTTCAGCATCCCCTTAACACTCTAAATTTCTAGGAGTGAAATCTCATTTCAAAAAAGGATGGAAATCTGCCATTCTTATTTATAATAATGTAAATGAATTTTATTTTTATCAATAGTGACAATATTTTAACTCTTTTGAAGTGAGATTTCATTCTAAGAAATTTAAAGAGAACACTACACGGAAGAACGATGTCGCTGCAATCGAATATCTAAAAATTTAGTTACAGAGGGTATGTTAAGTTAGCACCCCAATTATAGTACTCAGGAGTTCTGATTATAGTTCCCACTTCCTTTTGACGAGACGAAGAGTTCCTAATAGTTAATAACAAGAGTTCCGCTCAATAAACATTTTTTTTACATTTTTTAAAAATAGGGTGCCAACTTATTATCGAATTTTGAGGTGGAATAGTTCTGAGCGGCTTAATAGCTTCAATTTGCGATTGCTTGGAGTTCCTGACATGTAAAAAAAATTTTCGAATAATAAAAAAAAATTAAAAATTTTTGAAAAATTAATTTTTAGATATAATAGTTCTGATGATAATTCCGGCTTCTTTTTGACGATACGAAGAATTCTCTATGATTTTTAATGACATATGCGCTTAATACTCATTTTTTTAAAATGGGGTGCTAACTTTTTAACGAAATTCAAGGTCGCACAGTTCTGATCAGCTTAACAGAACTATTTTGTGAATACCTAGAGTTCTTGATACATAAAAAACATTTTTGAAATATAATAAAGTTTAAAAAAAATAGTGGAAATCTTTGAAAATTTTTTTAAGAGTACCGAGTAGTTCTGAGTAGCGTTTCTTATAGTACTCGACGAGTTGTATCGAAAACTGTAAGGTGAAAAAGCGATTGGACCAACGGTTTGCAAGATACAGCGACATTTGTCGGAAGATCAATAATTTTTAGAGTACCTATATCTCGGAAACCGTTGGTCCAATCGCTTTGAGCCCTGATACTTTTCGACAGAACTAGCCGAGAACTGTCCAGAACTCCGATCAGAACTACTCGGTACTCTCAAAAAATTTTCCGACATGGGACTTGGAAAAAAATTTGAAGTCAAAATTTTTTGGGAGTACCGAGTAGTTCTGATCGGATTCCACCTTATAGTTTTCGATAGAACTCGTCGAGTACTATAAGAAACGCTACTCAGAACTACTCGGTACTCTCAAAAAAATTTTCAAAGATTTTTACCATTTTTTTAAAACTTTGTTATATTTCAAAAATGTTTTTTATCTATCAAGAACTCTAGGTATTCACAAAATAGTTCTGTTAAGCTGATCAGAACTGTGCGACCTTGAATTTCGTTAAAAAGTAAGCACTCCATTTTTTTAAAATTATTAAAAAATGATTATTAAGCGCATATGTCATTAAAAATCATAGAGAATTCTTCGTATCGTCAAAAAGAAGCAGAAATTATCATCAGAACTATTGTATCTAAAAATTAATTTTTCAAAAATTTTTAATTTTTTTTTATTATTCGAAAAGTTTTTTTACATATCAGGAACTCTAGGCAATCGCAAATTGAAGCTATTAAGCCGCTCAGAACTATTCCACCTCGAAATTCGATAAAAAGTTGGCACCCCTTTTTAAAAAAAAAAAAAAATGTTTATTGAGCGGAACTCTTGTTATTAACTATAGGGAAAACTCTTCGTCTCGTCAAAAGGAAGTGGGAACTCTAATCAGAACTCCTGAGTACTATAGTTGGAGTGCTAACTTAACATACCTAGTTACAGATGCAGGTCTGAATATAATTTTATTGCACTATCAAAATAATTATGTAGGAATTTCAAACATGATGAGCAATATAAAGTGAAAATATCTTTTTTGTTTAAGAGCGACAGATTTTCACTCTTTTGGAATGAGATTTACTCAAAAGGGGCGAAATCTCAATCCCTTTTTGGAGTGTAATACCAGGATAAATGAAGTCTCACTTCAAAAAAGAGATTGAGATTTCACTCCTTTAGAGTGAATCTCATTCCAAACGAATAAATCTCACTCTAGAAAGAGCTAAAATCTGCCATTCTTAAACAAAAGTGATAGTATTTTCACTCTTTTTCCAAGACTGACTCAATTTTTAATCTTTTTGAGTAATATTTTGTTTCATGAGATTTAGAAATATATATTATAATTAATTTGATACAGCAACAAATATTATTTTCAGATTTGTGTCTAATTATATTTCTAAGTACTTTACTAAAACTACTGTTCTTTTCATAAAGTATCAACTTTATACTTATTAAAAAAAGCGAGTGAATATATAAATTCCTATGAAAATAAAGAAAGTGAAGAAACAAATATTTCATTAATATCTATAAGTTTATTGTACATAAACAAATATAATATCTAGGTAAAAAAAGAAATGTGGTCAGTGATGACCGCTCGATATTTCTAGAGTTGTACGTCGAATCAAATTAATTTTGCGATAAATAAAGGTAAAAATCGCGCGAATACTGTTTGGTAAAGGGCATGCTGCCATTTAATAGATTCTTCTACGAGACTTTTGGTTACATGGTAATTCAGGTCGCCTTTTGCGCGACAAACCTTTCATCGCGGACGCCGAGTCATTAGAGCAAACGAGGATCTTTCATGAATCGATGCGCGTGGCGGGTACAGGACGATTCATTGGATTTACGACCGTTATGATCCTCGCATAACGTACGTGTGCAACAACCCCATTACAGGATTATACGTTATGACTGACACAATGCGCACTTTATTAGTTGTCTCTCGTACCATTTTTACGAGATATTTTATCACGCATTATTCGTGACGGTATATCGCGTTAAACCATTCGTTAGCTAACGAGCTAGCACACCGAAGGATATACTTCTCTCCTTAATCTTATATTTGAAAAAAGAAATTTAACATGCTTTTTATTATCTGCACTCTTTGTGGTTTGTTCGAAAAGTTACGTTTGCGTGAACTTTATACTATTTATGTTTGTACAACGGAATTTATACAGACTGTATTCATAAAATAATATTGCATATTTTGTTTCTTATAATTGATAAATATATATTATACTTAATTACTTAAATTAAATATTTATTTTGGCTGAAACTGTCGCACTAATCTAGTTGCAACAAAATATTGCGTCAAAGTGATAACGTTCTCTTTAAATCAGAATCCCCCAGGGAGGAAGGTGGGATGTACGGTTCATGAAAAGTTTACAAATAATGCTTACCAATTAGACGTAAAATGATGCAATAACATATAAAATGTGTTTATCAACTTTTATTAAATACGATAAATATGTATATGAAGTATAATATATTATATAATAAAATTACAATACTTTTTTTTATATATATATATTACGAGTGTTATGAGACATGAGGTACATATATAATATTTCATGCAATGCCTTTGTTGCATTTAATGCAATGAATCCGATCTGCTTACTTTGTATGCTTTGGATATAAATCCCGCCTGTTGAAAATACTGTGTATCCCAGATAAGTGGGATATACAAGACATGAAACTGAACAAAGAATTTAAGAGCTATGCACTTGCTTTGCCATACTCCATTCTTTACTATCCCTTTAGGTATACTTACGTATCACCAAATAACTGTTAAGCCTTTTGCCTTCCTTCTATTTTTTCTGATTTCTGAAAGTATTGGAACTGACGTGCAATACATTGGTATATTTTAATTATACATATATATGATGCTCAAACTTTACCTTTTCGGTGAATTTCATTGATTACCCAGTGTATAATCAGTGATTTAGAGAGTTGATTCTTTTGTAACATCTCCGAAACGTTTGCAACGCGCTTTACAGTTTTGTATTCGTAAAATTCGACTTGAATTTTGCTATGGCTATCGCGATTTTCATTGTATCGCGATGGGGTTAATGGATTAGCAGCGAGATGCGCGTAACTAAGAGAGTACAGTTGAGACAAGAAGTTTCCGGCGGACGAGATTAGGAGTGATAGAATAAATTCGTAACAAGCCACAACTCAATTTCTGCTTGCTGTCCTTGTTATATCTCGTTGTCGTAATGCGATACCCATTCCTTCGCCGTCGTTGTCGTCGTCGTTACCGACGTAGTCGTGTGTTCGTAATGCGTGTGTCATAATTTAAGACGACTACATAACAAGCGCTCACTTGTTTGCATATCGTTCTCTCTATATGCACGGTAATTGACGCAATGGTTAATTTCGAGCCACTGATCTTTCTCTTTCTTTTTCTTTTACCTGCTCGCTTTTTTTTTTCCTCTCATTCTCGCTCCTGTTCTCATTGTATTATATGCAGATGCAACTGCAAGAATTCCGGATCGGTGCAGCAAGAACAGACCGCGTATCCGCGCCTCGAATTTCATAATCTGCAAAGCAAAGAAAATTTGTTCGATGCGGCTTGATTAATTAGCAGCAGTCGTCGCCGTCGGTCTCAGTGTCCACGTCCACGCCCGTAAATGCAATCAACGCCGCCTAATCCCGGGTATGCGGCCGCAATCGAGCGGCATTATCGCCGTGGCGGTTCCGCCGCGCCACGCTGCTGCGAAATTATAGGGTACTGCCTGTATGCGGTTGGCTGGAGAACGCTATGTCATGTTTATTGACAGGTCGTTGGCTGTTTCGCAGTTTTGTCGCATTACAAAGGCGAAACGCTTACTAGCGGGGAAATGAACTATTCAACTTCGCGTTTAGATCATTCGTATTGGGATTACAGTAATTGGGCGTACACTAAGGAAAGTTTTTGATATATTTTGTAATTGCATGTAAATAGTTATGATTAGGAGTTTTATTTTTTGTTTTATTACTATTATAATATTAGTAATAATTATTATATTTACACTACTCAATAAAAAATAGGGAATACTTTCGAGCATGCTTAAAATTGAGAATTTGAAAAATCGAGAAAAATTGAGAGTATTCAGAACACAGTAACTCGTTGAAAAATCACCGCAGACAAAAAAAAACACTTTAAAAGTTGAAATTTTTACTTTCGAAATCAGTAATTAAAATTTTAATTTGATTGACCCTTTACACAGTTATACGAATATAAATGGATATCCGTCAATTTGAAAAGTTTGTACAAATTTTACAAAGGTCTACGGCGTGAAGTAAAAATCATACGAAAATGTTTACAGCAGTCGAAAGAGTGAATCTTTACCTTCAATTATTTCTTTTTTTAATGAGCATTATACGATTTTTTTTCACCGAGTTATTGAATGTTGAAGCTAAAAAAAAATGAGTGTTACTTATTCTATATATATTATATTACTGAAAAGATTATATGTTATTATAATTTTATAGTCGTTTTCTGGAATAAGGATAACTAGATGTTGTTTCCAGTATAGAACTATGAATATAATTATTATTATCTACTATTATAGCAGTAAATAAAAATGAAGCTCCTAATCACAATATTTTGTAATGCAATTTTGTCAGGTACAATATCAAAAACCTTTTTTTTTTCAGGTGTAGATTTCAAGGGATGCTTTTTAATGCAAAAAGGAACACGCATTTTAACGAGTGTCGCGTTGTCGAAATTAAACGGTAACATGCTGTGATGCATGGAGCAAATTTAGCACATGAGCGTCGAAGCAATTTATTCATTAAAAAAATTTATCATTAATCAATCGGTGAATCAATGAAAAAGTATGTTATGTTCTTTATTTCTCTTAATGAGCCATCTCTCTTTAAAAAGAATGTAATTTTTTGTCGGTGTCACCAGAGGATTTCTAAACAAGTGTAAAAGATTGTACGTCGATTTATCTTTACACGGGACCTTTTTAATTAAAGACGTAACGACTGAAAGCGTTGTTCAACGCGCTTAAGATGTCAACAACGATCCATCTTGCCCGCCTTGCTCGCGGGCATGTATATATATCTATTCCATTGACGAATATGGCCCAGATAGACGGCTCAGGCCCACTTGACGCATGCCACACCCTCCGAGGCACTCTCGAATCGTCGCCAGAAACGGGTGACCTCGCCTTTCCGCGCCCCGAAGTCAAGAACGGATTCTAGTTCCGCTTCTGATGCACACCTAAACATCCCTCCCGCGCTTTACTCCCGTTCTACCTATTCCTATTCACCCCCTTTCGTAATAGAATGACCGTATATACGCACGGCGGTTAGGGGTAGCCGGTGACGAGAGAGAGTCCAGGGGTGGCTTGTATGCATGTGTGAAATAGAATCTCGAACTCTCATTGCATGCGTACGTGTATTACGTGTACAGGAGGGTAACGTTGTAGAAAGGGTGCGAGATGAAGTGAGAGGGCGGAGGAGAGGGAGTCGGAACGATAGGGTGCACGTGGATGTGTGCGTGGGTACATGCAGCCAGCATCAGTGGAGCGTCTCGGCGCTGAAGGCGCCAAAGCGTCGCGGCGCCACCCTCGGCGCCCGCCATAA
>NW_017276095.1:978254-1025631 GCF_001594065.2 Cyphomyrmex costatus
CTCTCTCTCTCTCTCTCTCTCTCTCTCTCTCCGTATTTCTCTTCCTCCCTCTTCTCTCTCTGTCTCTTCTTCCCTTTTTCCTCTTCGTCTTCCTCTACCTCCATGTCGCTCTATCGCTCTGCTTTTCCACATTCATTTCTCTATCAACATCTTGCTTCTTCCGTCTTCCGCTAACAGCAACCGTCTTTCTTTATCTTTTCGCCAACGACGCGCCCGAAATTTGCGAAAATCTTCGAGGCGCCATCCTCCCTCTTCACTGTCGTCTGTCGTCGTCTCTCGGAGAGAAAGAATCGCTAAGAATTCTTCTGCCACCGCGACGCAACCGTTTCCGGAACTTTTATTTCTCTTCTCTTGCCTCGCAATGACACGTGCCGGGTACGTTCCATATGGTGGTGTCGCGTGGATAGGGTTACTGAGGCTTTGTTTTGCGTGAACTTTGCTAGAATAAGTTTTTATGAAGACTCAAAGGCAAAGACCTGAATGTAGATGATTAATTGATAAAGAACTGCATTGTATAACTTCGATGATTCTGTATTCGTAATTCGATTTTTGTAATTTTTATGTGCTGCATTTGTGTTAAACTTTTCAAATTGAAGAATATTATAAATATA
This sequence comes from Cyphomyrmex costatus, assembly GCF_001594065.2. Classification (NCBI taxonomy): domain Eukaryota; kingdom Metazoa; phylum Arthropoda; class Insecta; order Hymenoptera; family Formicidae; genus Cyphomyrmex; species Cyphomyrmex costatus. The sequence continues at coordinate 978,866 of NW_017276095.1, forward strand.
ATACATTATTTTGATTACAATATTAATATACAGGGATGTATAATTTTAATTGACGCACTAAAATATCTCTTGAACAGTGCATTTTAGAGGAAAATATTTCAGACGAAAGTTATATGGTTTGGAGAGGGACATAAGATGGTGCTATTGGTTTGACCTTAGAAAGTTGTTTGAAGATGACGTAAAGGTCATCATCAATTTCTGAAGTGGAATCCTATATATTTCATTGCGTATTCTTGTAGCTTGCCTTGAAAAAAGAACTTTTTTTCCTGTATTTGAGCTTTTTACATTGTTATATGTTTTTAGAATAACTGTTATAACTACATACAGTGTGATTGCTGAAAATCATCTGTAGCGATTAGAGGCTCACACCTGTTTCTCCTCTCTCCTCTTCTCCTTTTCGATATTAATTATTATTTGTGTATGAGATATTGAAGTACCATAAAGAACAAAAATCCAAAAAAATTTATTTAAATTGTCGAAAGCCGATATAGTGGTTTCTGGTCTTCTAGGGATTAATATAATAAATAAGAGAAAATTTGATCTATTGCGACCACGTGTGATTTATTACCTAGGAATTAAGATATCCGTTCTACATACTGTAAAAAAATTTAATTTCGTTACCTTCAATGATTTCCAGGTACGTGACTGACGAGTAACAAGAACGAGTGAACGAGGTTTTTTTGATTGCGCGTACACGACCTGAGGAGAAAAAAGCAGCGACGGCGTAAGGGACAACTTTGAGATAGCGGTAAGTAGCGAAGAGGCCACTTCCGGCTCGCAAATCGTATTCACGGCTCGCTTTCTCGTTCGAAGAACCTCGTAAAGGTGGAACTCCATCCTGCGCCATCCCTCTTCTTCTCGCTTCTTCGATGTGAGTCAGACGAATCGTGAAAGTGCCCGTTGTATCCCCGCAAGCGCCATAAACTCTGCACTCACTCTTCTTCTCCTTCCATCTCATTCGTGTAACCCTCGGTCCCTCTCCCCTTTCCTTCCAGGTCCCTGAAATTTGTCTTTATATCAGAACGAGGAGACTCGTGCTTAATATGGAATATTTCTGGGCCATAAGCCTGAAAACATAACACTTAATTGCGATAAATATGACCCGTAAAATTTAAATAGGCATTTCAGGATCGGAGGGAGAAAAGAAGGGATGAGGAAGGCGAAGATGCATTTTTCTCCGTATAGATATAAGTAATTTGAAGACGTGTGAATACGCCAATATATGCGAATGCACGTTTCGATTCAATCAAAGCTTTACCATAAAATTCCTTCAAAGTCAGGTCATTTAATGTTCATTATATATTTAGGGTGCTTTTCATTTGATGACTCAAGTTGACACAAGTGTTTTTCTGTCTTTGTTACTCTTTGAATGTCAAGAAAAATAAAATGTTTGTGTCGATATATTTGTGTCACTATAAATGGAAAGCACCCATCATTTCTTACACAAAAAGAATGATTTTGCTCAAGTATATAAGAATTACTAGATGGTATTATTTTACCCGCTTAAAAAAAAATCTAGTGAATTTTTTTTTATTTTATTGGAAGTGTATTGGAGATCATAATCAAACACCAAACTTTCTTATAACAAAAATTTGTTGAAGCATTAATTTTAAACGTTAAACTATTCAAATAATGTTAATATGGTTTATAATACGTAATCATCATCTCTTATTTTATGTTTACTGTGAAGTGTTTTTTTATGAACAATTCATTATTACGTTATAATATTTTTACAAAATTCTTTTATAATTAATTTTATTTGATTTAATTTTATACAACGTTAACTAAATGTTATATGAAAAAATATCAAATAATCAATTTTATCTAAAAAAAAAAAAAAAAAAAAAAACCCGAAGATTCCAAAAAAAGAATCACAAAACCCAATAAAATCCAGTGAGTTTTTTTTTCTTATAAAAAGCTCGTGTTTTTCAACTCTGAATTTGGATCTGAGAAAAATGTTAAATTATCAAAATATGTAACTATGTGAGATGCTCAGGCACGATAGGTACTGTAAAAAGTTTTAACATTCTAGCAAATAGCTTGAATGTCATATAATATAATATCCGCAATATAATTATTTTTTGTCTCTATAATAGCTGAATTTTCAGATACTTCAGCAGAACCGTTCTTTCCGTATGCAATTTCATTCTTCTTTGTGGCTTAATGAAATCCCGAGTGTTTTCAGAACACATGGAAGATGAGATACTTTTTTTATATAATGTTACTGAGAACGTTGCGCTACACACAGTCGCTCGCTAATAAGAATATGAGTAAATGGCCCGTCGCAAATGGCGTTAAAAGGTCGATAGTCTCCGTTGACCAATTCATTCGTATCTCCCCGTATTATCTTTAATCTTCATTCTGCGGTTCATGCAATCTGCACATCTGTCCACCGCCGGTCCAAACTCGAATCGGCGGTTATTGTGTTTATAATGCTCGGAGGGATCAAGCGTCGTTTATTGCTAAACTCATCTCGTTCGGTTCGTCTTCGATAATTCCGCAATGTAATGTCCTAAGCATGATAGGAGGTTTAAAGAGATACGGTTCTTCTCTTATAACCACCATCCAAAATTAAAAACTTCTGTAGATCTTGATGAAATTGCTTTTCTTCCTGTTTTCTCGACTTTCTAACCAAAGTTTGGAGATTTCCACTCACGCAATTTTTTCCCGAATACGCATATCAAATGAAATTCGAAAAGACCTCTAAATTTTGAAATAAAGTGACGATTTGTCTAGATGACAACTGAAAATTTAATTTCATTACTTGATTAAGGGGATGTTGGAGCGATGACCGAACTTGATTGAGGTCGATAGTACAGACTTTTTTAATATCAAATTCGATAATAGTCCTTTCTTTCATTCATTTCTTGTATTATGTTATATGTATATCGTAGTATTTCACTCAAACGCATTTATCTGTTTTTATCTAACATATTGCAATGCCATCTGTTGCAAGATCGAGCATCTACTGCTAGACGCAATTACTTCTTTGTTTACCATTCCGAGTCGTCGTTCAGCATTCATATACGTGTCATTTGCACAGATAAAAAAATCTTTCTTTTTAAGCTTTTAATCTTATTAGATTTATAAACTCTCTCAATATTGTTCGTTCATGTATTTCGCTTAATTATGCACTGTTATTTTGTCCATTCGAGCTATAGAACTGTTGTATTAAGCAAATATCTTCGTCAGGTGATAGCTCTTCGAGTAAAAGAAAAAAATGTAAGCTTTTAACTTTTTTCCAATATTAGTACAAAATCCACTGCACCACTCATTTTGCGTCTACTTCAGTCCTGTAAAAGAGGATTTTTTATTCCGTTCAGTAGATTCGAAGATTTATATTGATCTGTAATGTCCTCACAATTTGGTCACTCCAGCATCTCGTATTATATGATTCATAAGAGGAGTTCTTTATTCGCGAGATTTGTGGAACATGTAAATTTTGTACGCGATATTGTTTGCTTAGCAAAAAAGTAATTATAATTTAACTATAGTTTATAACTATTTTTAGTGCCGACTATGTTTTTTAGTAGAATTAGAAATATAATTATTATTACTAACATTATAGCAGTAATAATTATAAATTGCTTCTAACCATAACTATTTTACCATGGAATTATAATCACAAATTACAAAACACTTTTCGCTCAGTGTACATTTGGGATAGTACGAGCGTCGATAACCAGTACAATGGAAACGTTATATGGTCCAGACATTTTGGCGCCGAACTTACAGCTGCCTACACATCGAAACAAATACCGAGTCCGACAACACTTGTTCTACTTGCGTGTAGATTTATATGACAAGTTGAACATATGACATTCGTTGCCACGTTTGATCGTAACTTTTACTATTGCAGCCATTTTATACTTTTCTCCATGTACGAATAGCGTAACCATTTTCATAGATGCATTTTCAGATAGTGTTTCATTCTCCATTTTATTATACGAAAAAGGGATGTACGATAAATCGTAAACTTTCAGAGAGATCCACTGAGAATTTTTATAAACTATATAGTATTGTGTATACAATATCTGCGAGAGAGATAATGCAAGTGAATGAAGTAATGAATATTACTAGAGTACGATATATTTTTTCATTAATTTAAATTAAATAATTCTTCCTCCGATTAAAACACTGAAAAAAAATATGGGTGTGAATTTAAAATATCGTAGAATTTAATTTAAACCTTGTGAGCCGTTTGAAACGCTTACGGACGTGCTTTCTCATTGGGTATACACCCCCACCACTTGTTCCTCACATTGACGTTTTTGGGTGTTTTCCATTTAGTGGCACAAGTCAACATAATAATTATTCTATCTTTCTTGATATTCAGTGAGTAACAAAGATAGAACGATGCTTGTGCCGACTTGTGTCATTAAAAACTTCTCTTTATATGCAATGATTTGCTAAATGCAATTATATGACATCCTACGCATCTACATTTACTCCTAATAAAGCGCGTTAGAGGTTTCATAATACTTATGGTGAAAGATTCAATATTTTTATTTTAAAGTACAATGTTTAAGCTTCAGATTTAGCTCTTTTCGAAGTATCTAACATATCGGATAATTTTCAAAGATGTAAAAAAAGTACTTTTGGAAAAAAAATTTTAACTTTATTTTTCTCAAAAATATAACGTGATAGAACATTTTTATTTACGGATTTGTATTCTGTAGCATATCAAAAACTATAAGAAACATTCATATTCTAATTAGTTACTTGGCCACAATTTTTTTGACTACCAATAATTATGAAATATATTATTCAGGACAACAAAGATTTCTTTTAACATTTTGTATTTTAAGCAGTCTAAATAATAATAATAAACTATCATTAATAGTAACAATACTCTAATACGCTTTATTATACGCTTTCACTCGCTAACAATTTTACGTGAGAGGATCCTTCGTATAATTGGGAACTATAAAACTTTTCCGGTCGTAAATCGTTGTCGGAAAAGCGCTGCATTTTCGGGGACTGACCGCACGCGTGCGAATCCGAGGGTAACTCGAATCGACAGGCGCATTGTCAGGCCGATTAATCGAACGATAAGTTTCACCATGTATGGAGAGAGTGATTGACGCTACCGCGATAAGGGCTGATGGCTATAGAAAGAGAGATGGAAAGAGGAAGGACAGGGCTGGGCGCGAAATGGCGGACAAAAAGAAAAGCAGGGGCATACTTAGGGATAGGTCCTTAATTCATTCTAGACGAGAATTCGTTCCATTCTCTGTTTTCTGTTCCTTCGACCATGTAGAAGCCTGCTTTCCGTCATTTCCGTCGATCAGAATTGTGGAGAAAGAAGACACGTTGCAGAACATTCTGCCGTCCGGCTTTGTACAAAGAAAACAAAATAGTTCTGTATATATTTATTAATATATTATATATAAATTGGCAACTTTGAAATTCAAGTACCTGCAAACTAATTCAGAGTGCTTTATATATTATATTTATGACCGTATTTTGTATTATTTAAAAACTTATTGAAACTTTTTAGTAATTATCGTGAGTAGTGTATTACAAAATTTTATCTAATTTAATTCATTGAATAATACTGTATTATATACTTCCATATAATATTATATAATTTATATATATATATATATATAATCGCATGAATTGAGATCAATGTAATGAACATCTTAATCAAGTTATAAAATTGACAGAGCTGTCGCGGCGCCGACGACGATAATATTGCATTGGTCGCGTGTGGGAAAATTTGGTTATCCATGTTCGATTTTTTATTTCCTTTTACTTTTGGTTCTTTAAGAAGAAAACTCGGATATTTTGCCAGCGGTTTATGGTCAAGCAGTCGCTTCGCCAGCTTCCAAGCGGGAGTGCCGCTCGCTGCATAAATTGCCTGTACATCTCAATTCACCCCCCGGGACGGTGACCATTCCCTTACACGTCGTGCTCCTGAGTGACACTCCCCATCCTTTCTCGCAGAAGACCTCCCGCCTGCAGACTTGCATTATCATCCCTTCACTTCTCCCCGTTTCCACCCTCCTTGTCCCGCAGCCGATAAGGGCGGATCTATTTCGAATCTTTGTACGGCCGGTGACCTAACTCCACATCTAAGTAAGAAAATTATCGGATCCCGCGTGTAATCGAAACTGTCTTTTCTTCATTGTTGATTATCACATAAAAGATATTCAAAGGAACACTGATTAACGTGAAATTCCTATTAAACTGTAGGCGACATGACAAAAATAATACACGAATAGATTTAAGCTCTAAAAATTATATATACCTAAATCGAACGATAATAAAATGTTTATAAGAGTCAATATAAGAAAATGGGGGGTATGTTAAGTTAGCACCCCAACTATAGTACTCAGGAGTTCTGATTAGAGTTCCTACTTCCTTTTGACGAGACGAAGAGTTCCCTATAGTTAATAACAAGAGTTCCGCTCAATAAACATTTTTTTTACATTTTTTAAAAATGGGGTGCTAACTTTTTAACGAAATTCAAGGTCGCATAGTTCTGATCAGCTTAACAGAAGTATTTTGTGAATACCTAGAATTCTTGATACATAAAAAACATTTTTGAAGAATAATAAAGTTTAAAAAAATAGTAGAAATCTTTGAAAATTTTTTTGAGAGTACCGAGTAGTTCTGAGTTGCGTTTCTTATAGTACTCGACGAGTTCTATCGAAAACTGTAAGGTGGAAAAGCGTTTGGACCAACGGTTTGTAAGATACAGCGACATTTGTTAAATTTGTAAGATCATACAATTTGTAAATAAGTATATCTTAGAAACCGTTGGTCCAATCGCTGTGAGCCCTGATACTTTTCGACAGAACTTGTCGAGATGTGTTCAGAACTCCGAACAGAACTGCTCGGTACTCCAAAAAAATTTTTGACCAAAAATTTTTTTCTAAGTCCCACGTCGGAAAATTTTTTGGGAGTACCGAGTAGTTCTGTTCGGAGTTCTGGACAACTCTCGGCGAGTTCTGTCGAAAAGTATCAGGTCTCAAAGCGATTGGACCAACGGTTTCTGAGATAAACTTATTTAAAAATTGTATGATATTACAAATTTAACAAATATCGCTGTATCTTACAAACCGTTGGTCCAATCGCTTTTTCAACTTACAGTTTTCGATAGAACTCGTCGAGTACTATAAGAAACGCAACTCAGAACTACTCGGTGCTCTCAAAAAAATTTTCAAAGGTTTGCACTATTTTTTTTAAACTTTATTATATTTCAAAAATGTTTTTTATGTATCAAGAACTCTAGGTATTCACAAAATAGTTCTGTTAAGCTCATCAGCACTGTGCGACCTTGAATTTCGTTAAAAAGTAAGCACTCCATTTTTTTAAAATTATTAAAAAATGATTATTAAGCGCATATGTCATTAAAAATCATAGAGAACTCTTCGTATCGTCAAAAAGAAGCAGGAATTATCATCAGAACTATTGTATCTAAAAATTAATTTTTCAAAAATTTTTAATTTTTTTTTATTATTCGAAAATTTTTTTTACATATTAGGAACTTTAGGCAATCGCAAATTGAATCTATTAAGTTGTTCATAATTATTCCATCTCGAAATTCGATAAAAAGTTAGCACCCCATTTTTTAAAAATGTAAAAAAAATGTTTATTGAGCGGAACTCTTGTTATTAATTATAGGGAACTCTTCGTCTCGTCAAAAGGAAGTGGGAACTCTAATCAGAACTCCTGAGTACTATAGTTGGGGTGCTAACTTAACATACCCAACTAAGTGATACTATCTTTAAAAATGCAAGTGGTACCAAATTAAAAAATAAAACCCAAGTGGTACTATCTATAAAAATGCATTTTACATAAAAAATTTTTCTTTAAAAAATTTAAATTAATTTTTTTTTATTTCGTACTGTTACTTTTTTAATGATACATGTCATTAGAATTATATGTAAATAATAAGGATGTACATTTGCATTTTTAAAGATAGTACGATTTGGTTTAGATTTAATCATATACATAGGCTTTTTACGTAGAGCATATACTCTTTATGAGTTAATATAATTTTTTTCTTAGATTCGTATTATCATTTTTTGTCATTCATCGCGCACACTAGATGATATTTCTGTTTACGCTAGGCGTCCATATTGCTGCAGAAACGTTTTAGCACATAATTTATTTTTGCAATTTAAGCGATAGGTATCTTCAAGCCATGTGCAGTGACGTAAATAAATTTGATTCGTGCATCGATGTATGTAAACCTATTTAATTTTCTTATACTAGTCATCATATCTGAGAAATACATCGGAACAGAGGTTGCCACGTATCATTTTTGTTTTATTCATTTTTCTGTAATAAATATTTTGAAGTTAAACTTTCTTATGTCGAAAGACGAACGTAAGGGAAGACGAATTTGAGAACAAGGAAAATGTAGTATATATAATGTATCTATTTATGAAAAAGTGATACTAGAACCTTCACTTTTATTCCTAAGAAAGATAACTATCGTAAAAAGACTCTTAAATTCTCGAACTTCCTTTACAGAATTAAATTTCTATGGTTCAAACTTTTAGACTTGCTACGGAATTAAACATTAAATTCACTGAGATATGAAAAGCATAATTAGTAGACAGAAAGGACAGTTTTTTTTTTTCTGAAATATCTACAAATTTAATCAGATGCAGATCTGACAATAATTTTGATTCTTCAAAATAATTACTTAGGAATTTCAAGCATGAGCAATTATACTGCAAAAAGTTTTGACCCGCTAGTAGCCAGTTTAAGCGTCCTACATTGTTATTTAGATGGTCTAATAAAATTTTCACATTTGTAGCTAAACTTTTTAATACTTCAATAAATACGTTCTTTTCGCTTAGTAAATACCACGTAAAGCAACTACTCGAATAATTACTTACTTATATAAGTGATCACGCGCGTAAATTGAAACGTTCGCGCTTTAATTGCGTGCTACCAAAAGATCGACACGTACGTACCAAGTCAGGGTCTTTACAGCGGCATCATTAGTTTAATTGCAGCTGCAGTCTCGTAATCGTCCTTTAAATTCGACCGGTGTCATCCCGATCACTGCAATTTACTACCGAATTCGTCACCGGATCTTGGCGCGATAGCGCAAAGTCACAGGCGCAAATACGCTCGCTCTTTCGCACTCGTCCCGAAGGGGGCGAGAGAAACGAGGCCTGCAGCAATGTTCTCTAGCGTAATACGACACTCAAATTTTGAAGGGGTCGGACACCAACGCCACTGCACCCCCGCGCGTAATCTCCCCGCGCGCGCGGTGAGAGGATAGTAGGGGCTAGGGGGGGGCCTCCGGCGGACAGACGACTCACCCCCTCGCGAATTGGCGGAGCACGAGAAAGCGGGGCAGCGTCGGACGGTCGGCGCCAATTGTCGCCGCCTTCGTCCACTGATAAACCCTCGCGTCTGCGCCCCTCAGCCGGGTGCCCGTCGGTTCCCTACGTCGCCCTCGGTTCGGGTACCGCGCGCAAGGCCGCAAACCTATCACTTCTTTGGCGACAGCCGTCGGGGTAACATCCTTGCCCTCGCTCTCTAGCCTCGCTCTCTTCTCCCATCCCTTCGATCCTTCGCATCACCGACTAGAAATCGACAATTCTGAATTTCTGCCCCCCGAGCTTCCCAGCTTCCTCTTTAATCTGTCTTCCTTTAAAACGTTTGATTTTAATTGATCTCTCTTGCCTCTCTCACGTGCTACCCTTGTCCCATTCACTTATTTATTCTTCGTTCCTGTTTGTCCGGTTCCGCGGAAGATAGAATCTAATCGGGGAGCCAACCGTTCCACTTCGCGTCTCAGTGAAAGACGTGTCTCACGATCATTCGGGCCTCCGGACGTGCAAGCAGTATTAATCGATTTAACGTTTCTCGCCGTTTCTCTCAGGTAAAATAAACTTCCGTTTTCTGTCTTCAGCTCTTAGTTTCCCTTAGAGCTGTCGCCTGTTGCGATTTTTACGAAAAAAATCTCTTATTTCTACACTATATTCTTCCGACCGTGCCTTCCCGAACACACACGTGCGGTTTCGCGTTTTCGCAATTTTCGGAAAATACTCTCACGGTTCTATTTGCAATTGTCTTTTTTCACATTTATCCTCGTTTGCCGATTGCCTTCTCACTCTGTCCTCGGTCGTACGGAGGGAAACATACAACCGGTCGAAGAGCATACCTGATTTCACGCCGTTCCCGCTTCCGCCGGCTTTGCGATCGTCGTCGGAAAACATCGGCTGTCGCGCTCCAGAATTTTGTCGTGCCTTAAAACCGCCGTCCAGATCGTGACAATAAATTCCCTCTTTGAGACTCTCCCTTTTTTATGAGATTTTTCGGTACTCTCCCGTTAGTCGTACCCGTTTCTCGTCACTAGATTAAATTAATCCGTCGGCATTCGACGACGAATCGTACCCAACGAGCTTATTTTCCCTCCAAATCGATTATCGATCCAACCACAAGATTGCCTTACCAAGATCCAAGTCCGTCCGGGATTTTTCCCGAAGGTTCTTCGCTCTCCTTTCCTTTATTTCCTCAATCGAGGAACAAGAATCAACTCCGTCCCTTCCTTGTGCCTTGTCCTGATTCATCCGTTGTGACTGGGGCGGAACGATCGCGTTCCTGAAGACGAAGATCCAACAGCGTCCAGTCAACAAGGATCGCTTCTTCCTTTCCGATTACATAGGATCTCCTCATATACAGACATCTAGCTTTTCCTCTGTGCCGTTTCGCTTGTAACTCGCGCTGAACGACCACCGGCGCGACGAATCTGTCCGAGAAGAGATTTTCTCGAGCACGTTCGAGTGACACCACGATGACATCGATACGGTGAGTAAGAAACTATTTAACGTGTGATGCAAGAGAGTTTAGGCTACCTTCACAAGAGAGCCGTAGCTTAGTGATTGTTAGCGAAGTAGAATAACATCGCCTCGTTCTCTCGCTGTCGCGTTGTGCGTGCTTTTGATGTGCCGCCCTTTTACAACGATTTAAAGCCTACTCTGTGCCTATAGCGTGCAGAATGAGGGTCAGAAGACTAGGAACTAACGGAACGTATTTTAATTATAATAGGCTGCAGGACGCAGAAAGTTGGGTAAACTTCAACTTTCGCGTCCTATACGTCCTGCATTCTGCGTATTGTGGCCTGCGGCCTATTATAATCTGAAATATGTTTGCGACCTGTGTTCTGCGTACTACATGTAGATCGGACTTTAAGTGGCTATAAGTTAATAAAGAAAATCTAAATTCTCATTAACATATCTCTGGTTTTGTACATCTTTAATTAAATCGTAAAATGTCATCAATGTGACTTGCGTGGTCACTTTTAGTCATGTACTCCGAATAAGAGACAGCGAAAAATTCTTCTACCATAAATTGAGATTACTTTAATCACAAAATCTAACTAAAAGCATTCGATAGTATAAAAAAATCTGAAGAATTTGTTGATCGAGATCTAAAACTCTTTATCTTTTACTTCCTTATTTATTTGTATGAATAGATTGTGCGTAATGTATTGTTATATGATCGTTTCATAATAATACACAATTCGATAAATTTATTATATTATGTAACGTACATAATAAATGTATGCGTACAAATGAAAATATGTCGTAGAACTCTTTCTTGTTAACATTCACCATCATCGAAACCCATACCGAAATTAAACATCACGCATCTTAATTTCTGTCCAGACTCAAAATCAAACGAACAAACGAGCTAACAAGGTACAGAAGGTATAAAATTGATTGCTGTAGGATGATCGAGATAGTATACTCAATTATTAAGAGCGGTTCGTGGTAACAACCCCCCTACGATCTCGAAATCAGATAGTATAATACGAGGGTCGACTTTCCGGGATCCGGAAATTGTTCAGTATAGGAGAAGCAGACTTCGGCATTAATAATCAGGTATTCACGCACACATTCGGATCCGTTTCAAAACCAATCCCGTGAAATTGTTTCAAAACAAGACGGGGGAGATGGATTTAATCTTTTCGGAATTTACAAACGACTATGATAGATTTTATATTGGGGATTAATTCTTGTCTAGGGCTACCGTTAAACGATATTTATTAATCTTTATAAAATTGTTTATACGAATTGATATATAGAGCTGTGTACGTAAAAACTGGGATGAGTAAACGCTCACAAATTGTGTATGTTGAAAGGATCCAAAGCAATTTGTAAAATTTCCATCACACAAAAATTGGTAAATAGAATGGGAGCGGAAGTACCCTAAATATATTATTAAATTAAACAAAAATAAAAGGTTCATAATGTAATACGAGCAAGCGATATAGATTCTGTGTTTGACATTTTGCCGATAGAACCACATTATTGACAATACAGTTTTCAGTTGTGCAATCTCTCGTTTACACATTCAAGTATTATTAATCATTTTCCAATAGAGTTTCTAATAGAGACACAGTAACTGTTCAGGTTATTGGTGACGTGTACGCTAAAAGTATTTATATTCTCTAATAGATATGATAGTAGAAAAGAGTCTCTAGTACATTTTATGTGGCAACACACGTTTGTTTGTAACACTTGACATTTGTAATAAAATTGAAGACATTTAAAGTTTCTTATGAAAATAGTTAAATAATTTCTTTAATTAAAGCGTTTAAGTAATTCCTAATTTTAATCGAACTCTTCACCAAATGTAGCATAAATTAATATTGGAAATAATCGTTCTGCTTCGGACAAGTTTCGTAATGTTGCGAGGCAAACTGTCGTTTCTAAATCCGGTCGAAATTACGGATATAGATTTCTATATAAGTTCTTTATCTCTGTTTGTTTTACCCTTCGCGATAAAAGTTTGCGACACATCTTCTTTTTAATCCTTTTATTTACCGGTGTGTGGCAAAAGGAGAATCGATGATTTCCGCATATGTCACAGACCGGTTACACGCGCGTCCAGACGTTAAAACGACTCAACCGGACATACGCGAGCGTACGTTTATTTGAAATCCCGGTAGACTATTCCTTGCGGCTCGATAATAACGCTAGTTCTCTGTTAGTGTTGACTTCGAGTCTCGCGCAATACCTTGAACCAGCATTGAATGCGAATGCGATCGATTCGAGATAAAAATTTGCCAGAACGTTGCGATTCTTCATCAACGAAAACGTAAGATAAGGAAATTCAGAGAGTATGACTGAACAAAACACGCGTTAAGAAAATAAGATCGGATAATCTTGGAAATTAGGAGACAATCAAGAAACAAGAAACGTATGAATTACTCATCGCTATAAGAAATGAGATAAAACACTGGTCAATGCTTCGATGTTATACGGTAACAATAGTTGTGTTGAAATATCTATCAGGAGACGCGGTAGTGTCTCTGGCCATGTTCAAAAAACTACTAGTCAATTTTAAGAATTTAGCTAAATACACAGAAACGAAAATAACTTTTTTTGCAGCGTTGCTTATGATGCTTAAATTTTCTGCAAAATTATTTGGATGGTTCAACAAAATGATTATTAGATCTGTAATTGTTTAAACTTTTAGATGCTCCAGCAAAATTATCCTCTCTTTTCTTATAGTTGTACATTTATAAAAAGATAGATAATGAAAAGATTAAAACAAATACAGGAATATCTTTATTTCAGTTAGAGTAATTACAGTTAATGGAGTTTTAATTCTCGAACGAGAATCGAGAAGAAGCCAATCGTTCGGGGAGCTCATGAAAAATCGAGACAACCGGGGATATTATTTGTTCGCGTTCTCGTGACGCTCGAGATTTCTCCATTTGGTGCACGGGGGTGTGTTACTGGGGCACTAGTGCGCAGAAGCCCCGAACGTGCCCGATGTGGATCCCAGAGAATCGTCGTAGCGATGCTCCCCTCCCACCCTTTCCCTCGCCCCGAAGTCCCGCATCCCCTTCGTGAGAAAGAGAAAGAGCTCTGCTAGAGCGAGCAAGGGGTGGCTCCCCGAACCAACCCTCGCAGCTACATTTCGAGCCTTAGTTCGTGGCGCGCGGCACATTCAGTTTCTGACCGGCGGCGATCGAAGTGACGCGTCCGCCGCGCCGTTCCCGATTAAACTCGTCATCGCACACGTCTCTCGGGATTTCACCCGCAGGATCGACGAATCCGGTCGCTCTCCGGCCGGCCACGTCGCGTTCACGGTGTTTCACGGGGAGTGACTCGCGAGATCGCGGCAAAGCTTATACACAACAACACACACAGTCAGGGATGTCGCGCGAGACTCGCATTCGCTCAAAGCCATTGATCTTCGCGATCGAAGCGATTCAGTGACGTGTGTGTGTGTTTGTGTGTGAGGCTCGTGCGAGTCGTGCGCGATAAAACAAACTAGTCGGGACAATTAAGTGTAGAAAGATAACGCAGTCTAACATATAATCAATTATTTCTTATTCCGATTTCGAGCATTTGATTTTGTGTATCGCAGCGATTTACTTTTCCAAGTAGTAGAGATTCCTGATTTTTTTTCCATCATCACTAATAAATCGCTAAACGGATTTAGCTTCTCGAATTATCTTCTTATATACGTATAATTCTTCCTTTTTACATTATTTGAAAACTTGTATAAATTCGACATAGATTCTTATTCTAATCTAAAATTAATTAAATTTTTTTCAATATAAAATTATAAAAGTATTTATTGTTATTAATGTATTCCTAGTATTAAGCCTGCTTTATCAAGCAAACTCGTCGCATCTATGAATAATCTCGTTTATCGAGGCTCATCGATTGATCGTTTAATGGAATATCGATGTAAATAGCGAGATTTACGAGGTTGTCAAAGCTCTTCGTCGTCGTCGCCGTAAATTGATCGTGATCGCGCGCAAATAAAGTAAGAATGGAGCTGAATCCGTGCTGCAGCTTCGTAGGGATAGTAAATTATCTTTACACGAGAAGCTTGCACCGGAAACGGCGTCAACCGACGCCCAACATTTCACGATCCTGGGTATTATAGGAGTCAAGCCAAAGTAGCCAAAATTAGATATAGATATAGTTGCTGCTCTATAGGCTCCGCTAAAGCAAGCCAATACAATGCGCCGCCGGAGGTAAATATCATCTACTACTTTTCTTATGGTCATCGCGTATCATCAACCGTCCATCGTTATCGCTACTCTTTAGTTTAGCCAACCACATGGCGTTTGCCTGCCTTCAGCGATCCGAGAAACGTCGTGTGCCTCATTTCATAAGACTGTACAGTACGTGGTTCTTCATGATAATGAGAGGTCTAAGTCTATAACGTTTTTTAGCGAGTGGAGAACGCATTTGATTTTATAACTGGAAAACTTATTCAGACAATACAAAGTACCATTTGTTGAAGAATATCTAAAAGACGTTTTGTATCCTGATTTTAAACTTCGTGGACTAAATTATTTGAGAAATTAAAATAGAAATTTGACATTCTTCTTAGATATGCAGCTTAGAAAATGAGGCCGCGATTGTTTTCCGCGAGCTAAATGTTGCTGTGATGAATGTTTTATAGGCAAAGACGTTTAGATAGAACAATGTTTAGATTTAGAACAGATGCAAGTTTTTATGTATTAAAAAATTTTCCATTCCATAGAGTTGTTTGACGCAACGTTACACTGCGAGGAGTTGTATGGCTTTATTTGTTCAATTCGATGGATTATTAATTTCAATTAGACGATTAACAGCAGATATACTATTTCATACTCTTATGATTGAATTTATCAAAACTTTTGTCATGTCACAGCAGAACGTTTATTTATAAACGTTTATTCAATCGACATCTGCGAACATCGTTGAATTGTATTTGTGTTTTACTTTATAATATCGCAAATGCAATATGATATATTTGCGTCTACTTGCAGCTTTGTATCGTGCTAAGTATTTCTGCAATATATATTTAACGTGATATAACGAAAGTAAAATGTCACGAGAATAAAAAGAATCCTTTTCTCATCACTTTAAAAGCGTTAAAGCATAAGAGAGAGAGAGAGGGGGGGAGATTTTACTGAATAATTGTAACACCGTCTCACAATATTACGAAATTAACATTGTAAATTAAATTCGTGTACAGTACGCGGCGGAAACCTTCATTTAAATATCTACTAAATCTACTTCATTGATTTTAGATGGAGACAATAAAAGATAAGTTTCCCATGTGATTGAAAACGACGTGGTATAAAATATTTATATTTTCACATGGCTGGAATAAATTTTTTAAATAAAAATTATAATAGCGGCTAGATACCGATTTTTCCAGTAAATTATTAGATATAATCGTGGGAGATGAATAAGTTATTTGGGGTAGTGATGCGCGATAAAATGTTATGTCATCTGCAAAGAGTGGCAATGACACGGTGAAAGAAAGAGGGAAGCGGGGAGGGAGAAAGCGAGCGAGCGAGCGAGAGAGAGAGAGAGTTGGAGGCAAAGCGTTTGTGAGGTGGAGGATGAGAGAACCGACCGATTGCTCTCCTTCTCGCGAGGCGGCGATGAAGTTAAAAAAGCTGACTACGCGACGGCGCTATAACTCGCTCCGAGAATGAAACGTGGTAACTACATACACTGTGGCCAAAGTAAATGGCAGTAAGTGTTACGTACACGCCGATATAGCTTCTACTTAAGCAAATTTCATTTAGTAGATTGCACGCATCTTTTATAATGTCAGTTGCGATTACTCATCGGTTTACTGACAAATGTTATGGCGATTCGTTATTTTTACGCAAGTGCTTTAACATTTGATCCTCCGGAGCTGATGGTGGGGTCAGTGGATTTATTGGACTCTGAATTCAATTATAAGTTTCTTTGTAAAAAAATATCAAACATTTAAATTTATGTTACAGTACATCTACATATTATTCGTATTACAATATACAATATACTTAGTGACTTTTGTGTGAGTCTTGTTTTGCAATTAATTAGTGCCTTTTAATTAATATAAATAGATCTCTCAGCGTCAGCAACTGTTACAAATTTTGATGTCGACTCTTAAAGATTAATAATTTTAACGATAAAATATTTTTTAATTCACATTTATTATACATAGATTTATAGAGAGTGTATAATACAGAGAGAGAGAGAGAGAGAGAATAAATCAATCTTGTGATTAGAACAATTGTCACCGAATAGTTATTGATATAAATTATTATTAATAAGAGAGATAATTATCAATTAATTGCAAATTGTAAATTACATTTACAATTTGCAATTAATTGATAATTATCGAATGAAATATTACATATTGTCTTTATTAAAGCGATATGTTAAATTATTAAATCAATTATAAAAGCGTAATTGCTTTTTAATTGATAGATTATGTTTATTTGATGAGTACGTTGCCATCATAATTAGTAATTTAATTAGCCAACGATTATATCAAGTAACGATTAAACCTATTATTAATTATTAACCCTTGAACAGCACACTTATCTTCGATATCTTCGGACAGCACACATGGGTCATTCGTGTTCGACTCGATTTTAAGGCTCTTGAAGTGCTCGAAAAATTCTGTAAAAGTTCACACATGTTCTTTAAAGTCTCTACTAAATTATTCTGCTATGCAAACATTGGAAAAATGTTTAGAAAAATTATGAAAATTACTTTCTGAACCAGAAAAAGAAAATAATTCAGTTTTGATATGAAAAACATAGACACGAAAGACTCATATGTATCGTTCGAGGGTTAATTTTCGACTTTGCATAACTTTTGCATAAGTTATCATGTTAGTGCGGGCAGTTCCGAGCCAACTTGGGAAGTTTGGCTTCAACAACAAAAATTGTAAAGACAGTCGTCAATCAAAGCAATATAATAATGCAGTATCGATAAGGCATCGCGGAGAATTATGTTCATATCGATATTAATCTTGCAGAGTGGGTGCAAAGTATATTCCATGTATAGGAAGTGCAATTTGCATGTAATATATGCATAAAGTTTATGTCGTGTGCGTAGCTTTGTTAAACGTTCGCACGGACGTGTCATTATCATCCTGAGCAAAAACACCCGTTTACAGATATACCGTAACATGAGCGAGCCTGAGTTGTAATGCGGAGGGTCGCACGGTCCAAAGTTAAGTGAAATTTAAATGGAACTCTTTCCGCAATTCTGCCTGAAAAATAGTGGAGAATCAGTTAAGGCACAGTTAATTTAAACTGATGCGAGAACAGATCAGGGAGATTGTTGTCGAAGATTTGCATGAAGATTAAGGGGATGCTGGGAGTCACCAAATTGTGAGGATATTGCAGATCAATATAAATCTTCAAATTTACTGGACGGAATAAAAAATCCTTTTACAGGATTGAAGTAGACACAAAATGGAGTAGGAGTGCAGTCGATTTTGTACTAAAATCAGAAAAGAGTTAAAAACTTATATTTTTTTTCTTCTACTCGAAGAGCTATTATCTGACGAAGATGTTTCCTTAATACAATAGTTTTATAGCTCGAATGGACAAAATAGCAGTGCGCCAGTAAGCAGATTACGTGAACAAACAATACTGAGTTTATAAATCTAATATTAAAAGCTCAAAAAGAAAGATTTATATTGAAAGATTTATATTGATCTCTGCAAATGACGCACGTATATGAATGCTGAGCGACGACTCGGAATGGTAAACAAAGAAGTAACTGTGTCTAGCAGTAGATGCGCTCGATCTTGCAACAGATGGCATTGCAATATTTAGGACAGATGAATGCGTTTGAATAAAACACAACGATAGATAACATAATATAAGAAATTAAAGAAGTAACTTTTATCGAATTTGGTATTAAAAAAGTCTGTACTCGATCAAGTTCGCTCCAGCATCCTCTTAATTCGAGATGCAATTCGTGTGCAGGATGTCCAAATTGATATATCGATAAATGCAACGTATCCGTCGTTGCTAATGGGAATCGCTATCTATCCAGTAAATATCAACTAACAGTAACATAACATAACAGTAACGTAACATTAAGTACGTAATTATAACTTCATACTCGACAACATAAATGTAATGTAACATGTAACATATGTTTGTATGTAATTAATAAAACAGTTATTTTGTTAAGGGTGAAATAACATAAGCACATATATAATTTAAGTACACTGATACCACGCATTCGTTGTTGCTAATGAGAATCACCATTTACCCAGTAAACACGACATTGACTATGATTCTACACTTAACAATATAAATTTAATGTGTATAACAGTTACATTACTGAACGAGAAATAACAAATTCATAAATACGCTGGTATCT
Organism: Cyphomyrmex costatus; assembly: GCF_001594065.2. NCBI lineage: Eukaryota > Metazoa > Arthropoda > Insecta > Hymenoptera > Formicidae > Cyphomyrmex > Cyphomyrmex costatus. The sequence goes on from NW_017276095.1 coordinate 997,993, forward strand.
GCTTGCAAACAGAAATCACTATTTACTCAGTAAACGTTAACAATAATAGAAACATGGTGTCAAAGTTACACTCAACAATATAAATGCAATATAACGCATACGTAACAGTTATATTATTAAATATGAAATGTAAATGATTACTATTGCTATATGATTGCTATGTTACTGTTGGTGCTTACGGGGTTATTCCCGGGTGTACCAATGGTGAATCGTAGGGGCGGAGATGGAATTTTTTCGCGTATTATCGTGAGAGATTGTAGCGGGCGGTAAATAACGTCCGCGAGCTATTCAATCGTGCCGCGCTGTGTCGCGATGATAAATGACGGGAGCCCGGACGGCGACAGATTAACACGTTTCCACTATAGATTTGCCGTTTCCGCGATAATCGACGGAGGCCTGCCGGCCGATTGGCACGTATATGCGCGGCACGATCCATTTCCAGGGTGAGGAATATGAGACTAGAGGGATTAACCGATTTTGCCGAGCGCGCGGGTACATAATCGCGTCTTCGTTACTATTCTCCCTACTGCTGCCGCTCCTGATTGCTGCCCTCAATTAGTTCGCGTCAAGTGTCATCGCGGCGAATACTATATGTACATACAACGTCTAATTTAAGAAATGCTTTTGATTAACGCAAATCACCCAACTCTCTTCTCTCATCCGTTCTGTCCGTTTCTTCTCTTTTTTCTTGCGTTCCACCGTTAAATACCACGCTCTCGTGTTTGATAACGGTGTGCTTCGTATTCAGGCAATCAACCGTATCGAAATGGAAGATCCGTGGAGAATTTAAACGGTACGAGGGAGAATAAAATGGCCAGGAATTTGTTTTAGTACGTCAGAGGGAGGTATTGGAGCTTGATCGAGATGAAAGCCCTATTTATGTTTCAGTACGAAAGTATCAAAAGGAAGATCGTCAGATAAAGAAGCGGTTTTATCATATTGCGTAAACAAATTTTCTTTTCCGCTTTTAATAGTTTGCTTCTTCCATCTTTTTGTCATATGCTTCTTTTTTCATCAAAATCGTTGTAAAAAGTCTCTCATTTTCTGTACGATGTATTATGGTTTAAGAGCTCGAAATTTTGGCCAAAAAGTTATTTTATGTATTTAAAAGTGATTATATGTTATATTTTATGTAATTTGAAAGATAACATGACAATATCATTTTAAATATGAAAAATTATTAGAAATCTGGCTAGAGAAAGGCAATAAAGATTACATTATAAATCAATTATATCATAATGTATAAATGTATTAAATTGTTTATTAAAATTTATTATTACAAAATTTAGTTGAACATTTCATTCTTAAACACGTTCGGTGTGATGGTGCTTTTAAAATATTAAAAAATATAAGAAATTTTTTTATTATTAGAGTTTATGATCATTTAAATATTAAGTTTTGACCAAAATCTCGAACTCTTAAACCATAGTGCGCTATAGAGAGGGTTTATCTAACAATTTATTGACTCTCTTCTCTCTCTCTCTCTCTCCCTCTTTCTTTGTTATCTTATTTTTGGAAATGCAACTCTGTTGCGCGAATGTAACGTTTCTCACTATTACACGCGAGTTATTAATTGTAAATCCATAAAAACTGAACTGCCTTTACTCTCACGCCTTTAATTGTTCTTCGAATCGAAACTTGTAAATAAAAAAATTGAATTTAACATGAGCCAACGAAACAAAGAATTCACCACTTTATGCCACTTTATGCCAGCCTTTCAACGATGAATGTTGCGCGTCCGTCCCTCTCGTAAGAATATTCAATTTCCAACATCAATATCAATGCCAGCATTGTCGAGAAGTGGCTCCATCCCGTTGTGGCGGTATGCATGGAGTTGATGATCCAGTTGTATGTAATGAGGTCATTCCCTCTGAATCGAGTTCGTGCGGATAGGAAGGTGACGTATTGCGAATTGAACGAAGTAACTTTATAGCCAACGGTGCTCTCAATTTCGTAGTAAAACGCCGTTGGCTCTGCGAGTGATTGCCTGTTGCACGATTTTTTTCCCCTCTGCATTTCGTCATTGGAATAGTCACTTTGTTTCGTTTTTCTTTTTTTTTTTATAAAAGCAAAACTCTGAATATTGCTTGTAGTGTTCATAGGGAATGAAATTGACTCGTATTTCGGGAATGAACAAAATGCATATCTTGGCAAAGCAATTTTCTATAATAATTTACTGTTAGTACACAGTAAACAAAATTGTGTATTTGTGTTGGAAACGATCCACTCATGTCTGTGTTAACAGTTTGTGTTGAATTTTTTTAAATATATTCGAGTGTTAATTTAACATGATGTGATTATATTATTTAAGGATTCAACGTTTCTTTAGTGTCAAAATGACACAATTTATGAGTAAATGGACAAGTAAACGTAAATTCTAAGACAAATGAATACGTGTTAATTTAACATATCATAAATGTTTATTTTCTGAAAAAAAAAAGTGTATCTCACGTTTTGTTTACTAATTGTATCGATATTATCTTTTTTGTATTTATTCTCTTACATAATATTTGTGTAACCTTCTAACATGTTCATCTTGTATTAAATTAACCCAAAAATTTGAGTAGACCGTTTGCGACATGCGGTTTATGTTAAATTCGACACATTTTTTTCAACTGTGTATTATTGCAATTTTGCTATTTGACATTGATAAAGTTTTCTCTGAAGAAACGAACGTCGTTAGCTGTACAAATTATTTTGCAATTGCCAGCAAAAGAAAAACAATTGCATTTTAACGGATCTAAAATTTATATTTTATTCTCTTTTCTAATTATGATAATTTATTGGCGAAAAAATATTTTACTTTCAAATCTTTTGCTTCCAAATTACTCTGATTTACAAGATTTCAGTTTCAGTATATATATTTTTAGCTGCTTAAAAAAGAATATAAGATTAAAAAAATTCTATTACCCACAGATTTTGAGAAATCGAGGATTTTCTTTTTGAATCTCAATAACGACTAAACCGATCAAATTTTATATATACATTTATGTACATATGTATATTAATCGATAGCTTACAACCCGATTGTATAATACGTGTTTTTATTTTTTTCCACATGCCCTACAAGCGGAGATATCGCGTAAAGTCCGGATCTGCAATTTTGTTTAAAAATGTTTTTTACATGAAAGATTTTTCTATTTAAATTAATTTTTTTCATTTCGTACTGTTACTTCTTTAATGATACATGTCATTAGAATTAAGTAAACAATAAGGATAGTACCATTTCGTTTAGATTTAATCATATAGTTTTCTATGTCGATCATATACACTTTAGTATCTTTTCTACTTTTTTAAAAAGTTATACTTCAACGATATAATATTTCACGATGAGCATATATTTTTTGTAATTTAGACACGTTCCATTGCGATTGACACATTCGCTTTCGGTCATCATCCGGTCCCCCATCCAAGTCAGAAATTCGATATGGCCAATGAAATCAAAACCATACATTAATTGAGTGAAAATTGCGAGAGAAAGACGAGTGGGCGGGAGGAGTGAAAAGGAAGGTGGATGAAACGGAGACGAGATCGAAAGCTCATAAGAAAGGATAGGGTATGCCAGGGGTATGGCAGAGGGGTTGCGCTCGGAGTTTGACACAGTCAGAGACCGGCGTTGCTTGGCAACCTTTAAGGGTGGAAATCCACATTGGCGTAAGGTGTATACCTGCGACGAATTATGCGGCATCCACTATTCCTTCTGGATCCCATTTTTCTTCTTTCTCTATATCTCCTACCCTTCTCACAAAGGACACACGGGAAGAATCCTCATGAATGAACCCGACTGTGATCGACTCGGGATTGAATACAACGAAATTGGGTGTTTATCCCCGTGACGTCTAACGACGCCGATTATTGCCGTGGAAGAATGCGTGCTTCGCACATTGCAAATTAGCGAAAAGATAACAATCTTGCTCGATGAGGAGAGACCCGATGTTTCACTCAAATCGTCTTTACCACCGACGTGCTTTACATCCCCAGAGCGGAGATAATGACACTCAGTTTGAATTCAATGTTATGATTTAATCTATTCATATCTCAGAACATTTTCCCTTGCTCTCTTTTTGCAATTACTCTCGGCGAGATATCTCCCGGGGTAATCTTTATTAAGGCGAACAAACGTAGTTAAACAGTACGTTCTCGTTTATCTTTTCTCTTGAGAAGCCGCCTACTTAAATTATATCTTAATCATCATCACGAAGTATTTTACATGTTTATAAATCACCGCGAGCTGTGTATAACATGAGAATTCAATTATTTGCTTGTCGAGTACAGTTTGTCTTTTTGTAGCTATCGGATTCGATTTAATTATTTTGAGTTTGAAATTGGAAGAGCATATTTTTGGTCCCCTCTACTTTCCTCATGTTTCCATGCTTGTATGTAAACGAATGTTGCAATCCCCGTAGAAAATTTTGTACAGCCAAAATATAACGTATATATATTTACTACACTATAAAAAGTATGTAAAAATTTTAATTTCTTAATTACTATTGTGACTTTACATGTAAACATACATTTTTAATAATTCCAAAATTACCATTATAATTGCTGTAAGTTTACATGCAATTTTTTTATAACATGCATGAGAGATCAATATATTATACATATAGACAGTTACGATGGTTTCCTTTCTTCTTCAGTCTAGCGCAAATTATTTTAATCCGTAGTTGCCGTAGTGCCTCTAACCCTCCTTCCCGTAAACGTATAGACTTATAAAATAGACTGAGCATTTGTACGAGAAAAACTAGACTTGATAGAAAGAGAGAGAGATAGTCGCGGAGTGATTTTCTTCTTTTTTAGTAATAAAATTGATTGGTCGCCGCGGCAGGCCGAGGAGTGGCCGAGAGCAACGAAGATAAATGTCCGAGAGTCAGTGGCTGAGAGTTACGCTTAAGCTAATTGGTTCCCCATCGTTCTTATTGTGAGAGAGAAGAAACAACTACTTCTGGAGTAGCGCTGTTCTTCAATGTTATATTATCTTTTCAGCTTCTCTCGTACGAACACTTCATCTATTTTATAAGTTTATGCTACCACGTAAAGAACCTTGAGTAAAACTGCATAGTACTGACAACTACCGACTTCAATGACCTTCATATATATTGACTCTGAATGACTTCCAACATTTAATACTGTAATATTGTAAACTAAAAATTTATTTTAAAAAAACCTCATTATAAACCGTTCGATTTAGACCGTTGTTTTCTTTATACTTTGCATTGCAAAAAACAAGCGAAATCTAATTATTTATTTTTTAAACTTTTTGTGTCAATAATTTTTTAACATGTTACGAACAACTATTAAAATCTATCGAAGATTATTTGGAGTCATGATCTTGACAACATATATTAAGATCATTGTAATTGATGAGGTCGTTGGTATTTGCAGTTTTACCGAACTTTGTAAAGAACCTAACTGGATCTCTATACAAATCGTAACTTGCTTTCAAGCTAATGCGACGGCCACGGCGCCTATCTTTCTCGATGTTGTTAATACAAATAATTATAATTCTCCGGACTGTGTAAATAATATGAATGAATTTTTAGCAATGTTACATGATTACATCAATGAATGTTCTATCGTTGGATCATAACGCGGTAGAGGACATAATAATCGATCCTTGCAACTTGTTGCGTGCAATTTTGCTGTAGGAAGCGGAAACTGCGTGCTCCCGCATAATCCTGTAAATTGCCGTTTACGTAATACTGGGATCATCTGATAATTTTGCGAGATATATATAATTTCACGCGTATGATCGACGAGATGCTAGACGTCCGCGATTATTACACGCGTAACTCCTTTGTTGGTTGGAAAATAAATACCCGTTGATGCGAGTTAACAAAATTATGTTACGAAACTTGAATTAATATTGACGAACGAACCATTCTTTTACTTTGATTAACGTAATCTAATTTCGCGCGGCTATTTTTTTTTTTTCCAGTCGAGTGATTCTGGAGGTTTCCGCGCACGCAGAAAATCACCTCAGGCAATCGCGATGGCTACACTATCTTTGCGCATCTCCATACCAGAGAAGAATGCCACCAAGATGATGCAATTCGATCCCAGCACATCGGTGTATGATGCCTGTCGTATCATCAGAGAAAAACTCGCTGAGGCCAGTAACATGGGTCAACGTAAGTGCTCGATATTTTATTTGGCTGCACCTAATATATTATAGGTGCATGTTTTCCAACATATACAGATGACACACTGTGTCTTACACAAAGTGTTCTGACTGAAATACAGTGTTATGCTGTTATTTGTTTATTGCTAATCGTTTGTAACTTTTAAACGGTGCCACTACAAATAACTACAAACGATTCTAAATCGAATTAACAATTTTTTTATCTCAGAATCTGGTAACAGTTATTTTTTTAAACCTTCATATTTTTTAATATAAGAAACGAAATTATTGTTACTATTACTATAAACAAAACTTCAAACGAAATACTATCATTTTGTGTATAAAAATTTTTATTTATTAAAAGTTAAGTGTCAATCTTACGTAGTTGAACTCAGTGTAATGTTCTGTGTCTTAGTTGGAAAACAGCCTATATTTATCGAGTTTTACTGACAATTTACTTTGTCAGTACTTTTCGCAATATATATCAAAAATATATTTCAATATATTCCAAAAATAGATGGAGCAATATTTTTTGGTGAAACACATTAAATTTTATTTTATTAAATTTTTTCTAATACTGGTATTATTTTTATGGGATAAAACAGATAAAATATTCCGGAAATGTCAATGTATCTCATTAGTCAATTTGTGCTATAAAAAAAGAATATTTAAAGATTAAAAATTGTTATACAGTATTATATTTAAAAGTTTAAGTTATATAATATTGTATATTATAAATGTATTGCTAACTACTTGTTGGACAAGTCATCTGTCGATATATATTAAATACTTTTATTAATTAATTTCATTTTAACATGGATTTTATTCACGTGCTTTTAACTTATTTGATTATGCATAGAATTTTAACTTTATATGACGGTTTGTAAACTACTAATTTATGTATCTCGATTTAATTATTTTGTAATTTAAAATTGAAGATGAAAACAATGGTTAAAATGTTCATTAATGCGTGAATTATTAGCTTTATTAATTTATTATTAATATGCAGAAATAAATTTGTTATCACATAATATTAAATTTATATGTATACACGACCTTCTTGTGTTGGCTCTAAAGGCGTTTTTTAATTTTTTATTTGAAGTTTTTAATTTAATAATTTTTTTTAAATAATAGATATTTAATTTATTTCTAAAATGTGTACCATAAAATATTGTACAGCCTTAACCATAGAGCATTTCCAAAAATTGACGTAAATATTCTATATGTAAGAAAAAATAAATTAAAAAATAGTTTTATTGAGAAGAACGTTTATTTTTATATAACAATTTTAATATTTCGTTAATTTTCTTCTGGCTTTTATTACCGTGTTTTCCAAGAAAAACTAATAAATTGAGGGCTTTATACTTATAGCCGAGGCTATATTATATCATAAAAGTACGATTTCAAATTATCTTTATTGTTCTTTGTATAGCAAAAGATTATGGCCTGTTTCTTTCTGATGAGGATGTGAAGAAGGGAGTCTGGCTTGAGCCCGGGCGAAATCTCGATTACTATATATTAAGGAATGGAGATCTACTCGAGTACCGTCGTAAGCTCCGTACACTTCGGGTCCGCATGCTGGACGGAACGTTGAAGACTATGTTGGTGGACGACAGCCAGCCAGTGGCTAATCTCATGGTAGTGATATGTACGAAGATAGGTATCACAAATCACGACGAGTATTCTTTGGTGCGTGAACTGGTGGAAGATGAAAACGATAATCAAAAGCCTGGAAATTTCGGCACCCTTACGTTGAAGAGAAAGAAAGAAGAGAAAGGCGAAAGAGATACAAAGATGGAGCAATTGAGAAAGAAGTTAAAAACCGATGACGAAGGTAACACTCGAGCTTAAATTGATAAATATTTAGCTCAACTTCTGTTATCGTCCACACATATCATGGTAAAGGTTTGCGAAATACATTTGTGTGACTTAAACGTTTTTTTTTTATTTACAGTAAATTGGATAGATCCGAGTAAGACCTTGCGCGAACAAGGTATAGACGAATCCGAAACCGTTTTGTTGAGGAGGAAATTCTTTTTCTCGGATCAAAACATCGATAGTCGCGATCCTGTACAATTATCGCTGTTATATGTGCAAGCGCGAGATGCGATTTTGGACGGTACGCATCCAATTACTCAAGAAAAGGCTTGCGTTTTTGCCGGAATTCAATGCCAAATCCAGTTTGGCGATCACAAAGAGGAGAAACATAAACCAGGTTTCTTAGAGTGAGTTGCATTTGATATTCATTCCTCGATGCTACATTGATTAACATTTTATTTATATCATTCTTTTTCAGTCTTAAAGAGTTTCTACCGCAATCGTACGTGAAAGTGAAAGGAATCGAAAAGAAGGTCTTCGCGGAACATAAGAAGCATATTGGACTCTCAGAGTTGGACGCCAAAGTTCTGTATACTAAAACCGCCAGGTCACTGAATACGTACGGTGTCACGTTTTTCTTGGTGAAGGAAAAGATGAAGGGCAAGAACAAACTAGTACCGCGTCTGCTCGGCGTGACAAAGGATTCGGTCCTGCGACTCGACGAGAAGACGAAAGAAATTCTAAAGACGTGGCCGTTGACGACCGTGCGGCGGTGGGGCGCCTCACCGAACACCTTTACCCTTGATTTTGGTGACTATTCCGATCAGTATTATAGTGTACAGACTACCGAAGCAGAGCAGATACTCCAGTTGATTGCTGGTTATATTGACATTATCCTGAAGAAACAGAAAGCGAAAGATCACTTCGGTATTGAGGGAGATGAAGGATCTACTATGGTGGAGGATAGCGTGTCGCCACTAAAGTGAGTATCTCTCATGCTTTCAGTGCATGTTAACTCCTCCGAGCTGAATGTGGACAGAAGTAATAATAGCTATTAAGAGTGTGTTAGAGCAATTATCAGTTCTCGATGAGAGTCGGGCTCGTCTTAAAGCGATCGACTTACATTCAATTGTGCGTCATATCCTCACAATATTTTACGTTAATCTAATGCAATCATGGAAGAGTTTTTAAAACGTCACGCAAACAAGTGTGTTCGAACGGTTTCCGATTCTAACGGGTATAATTCGCATTAATAGAAATTAAAATTTTTTAATAAAAATTTAATTAAATAAATACTAGTTGACATTTTTTACATGCGCATTTTTATTCAACAGAGCCACCATCATGCAACATGAGACTAGTAATGTCGGTAAAGGCAATGTAGAAGCTGTTTCAGTCGCAATACCAGCTGTTATGAGAGCTGGAGGAGATGGTAAGCGAAATTTCATCATATTTTACTTCACATTTCATCTTTAAATAATTTGATCGGGATTTTTTTTAAAGATTATTTCGTTATATCAATAACAATCAGGGACTCGAAACCGAACCGAAACCGAAATCGATAACCGGATCATAACAGTTATTTTTATCGGACCGAAATCAATAACCAGACTGAAATATTGTGCTAATGGATCAAAACAGTAACCGGATCGAAAATGTTTTTCGGTTTCAGTCCGGTTTTCGGTTCAAATTTTTAACCTTTTCGGTATGTATAGTATGATCGTCAACAGCTACCAAACATACATATCCTTACGAGCATTAACTATGGTAAACAACAAAAACAATACGTTATGCATGCATAGAAAGTCTGTAATCAGAGAATCGCCAACTCATCACGTGATCCGAATCGCGCTGATTGGCTTGGGGTGCATGGTGCTCAGAAAAGGTTGATACAATAGGCTGTATCATGTTAACTTTTTCTGTAATCTCCAATAGTCGATTATTTTCCTCTCATTCGACTTGATTGATCAATTCTTACAGATTACAGAAAAAGTTAACAGATTACGGCCTATTAAAAACCAATTTTTAGAGAGCGAAAAAGACCGTAACCGGAACCGAAACTAAAAATTAAGTACAGCCTCTGACCGTGGCTAAATAACCAGATTTTATTTCGGACCGAGTCCGTGATAGCGATTGTATATTCAATTATCGGATTTTTATTTGGGTGTATATGGCAGCTTTCAAAACTTTATTATTTTTATAAATTATGGTTACTTTAAATTTTTTAAATCCAAATACATCGCTTTTTAATGTATTTAGAAAAATTAATTAATTAGCATTTCTTTGCACGATTGAATCCTCGGATCTTAGTTGTTAATATAATGCTCTTGTATATATACATATACTTTTATTTTGTAAATACACGTTAAGCGTTTGTAAAAGTGTCGCTTATAATAAAATTCAATAATTAAGCACCACATTAAACTCGCTTTTAGCTTTTAATGGAAAATCATTGTCTAAATGAATAGATTTACAGTATCGAGGACTCGATCGGGATTGTTAATAACTGTAAATACAGCTATAGAGTTAGAGTGCATGGTGTGATTTATAGGGGCTCGACCATATGGAACCGGTCACATAGGTGGTGCCCAGTACACGACCGTCAGTGGACAGGTGAACATCGCTCATGCTCCGCCCATGGTAAGTATTTCTGAAAAGCGTCTAAGTTGCTCTCAAGCTCATGTCGATGTCTTTTAGTTGCTTATTATAAATATATATGCGCCTGAAGTGTAAAACTTGGAGAGCTTTCGGGAACTTTTTACTTTAGCAAACCGTGTATCTCTCTCTACTGTGTAATTATTAACGATTTTGATTATGGGGATATATGTATGGGAATATATGTATTTGGGACGGTATCACTTATTTTGTAAATGTTTATAAAGTCGCAGCGATGAGATGATTATATTGCACGTTAGAGAGCGAAATTTTAAAGAACTAATAGACGGTTAAATTTATTTTCATGCTAGGCGCCTTCTATTGCGGACACAGAGTAGGTACACTACGATAACATTTTCAGTTATTATCTCTTCAGTTCATAGAAGTTAATTTTATTTCAGTTAATTTTATTTCTCCGGTCTGATTCGTTTGCGTTTCATGTTCGTTGATCGACTTTCTCTCGGTACAGTGTTTACTGGATAGATAAAAATTGTTGCAACGCGTAACTTATAATTCATCCTTTCTCAGAATACTTGTTCATGTTCAATCAGTATCAATAAATTCTGTATCGCCGCAACTATTTGTTGCAGTTTACCGCTTTATTATGTACGCGCATTTCATTTACGTTCATTGATTGATCGTTACAAGCAAAACGTTTCGATCCCAATTGCATTTATTTACGCGAAAATTTTTTTTGTGATACTATCAATTATTTAGTCAGATTTTGCAACGGCCATACGTACATTTACAACATATAAACTTCAAAACTATAGGTCCAACAAACTAAGGTGACATCCGTCCTATCTGAACCGCAACGTGCCTTATTATCAACTATCACCGCTGGTCACGAGGTGATCCATATTGCTGAGACAGAACTGATCACAAAGGCTCAATTACCCGAACTCGGCACGGATCCGGCGTCCCTAAGATGGATCGAACAAACGATCGACACTCACAAACAGAACGTGGGATCGCAGATCGCAGCAATGAACGCTGCGACTGCCCAGGTAGTCACGTTAACTTCCGGACCAGCAGACGACGTCGATCATACGGCAGTGGGAGCAGCGATTACTACGATCGCCACGAATTTACCTGAAATGACGAAAGGCGTACGAATGATTGCTGCTCTCATGGATGATGAGTCATCCGGCGAGCGGCTATTAGACGCTGCCAGAAAACTATGTTCTGCATTCTCGGATTTACTGAAGGCCACGGAACCTGAGACTAAGGAGGTGAGTTTGTCGTGTCTATGGAAGAACTGCGTATAAAGTATAATACTTGACTAACTGCAAACGTATAGTTAAATGTTATTTCAACTCTCCTCTTTCCCCACAGCCTTTCTACATAACATCTACACTCTATGGACAATATGTAAGCACTAACATTTAAGTTTTGTAGCGCAATAACATTAGACCTGCTTTTATGAGTGCATCGCGCTCCTTCACGAGCACTTGATCTTTATCCTACTATATCTTTGAGATGCAAATTTTGTTAATAAAAGTTTTTGAATATACATAAATAAACATAAAATTAATATACATATATTCCCCATGGCATACTTGAGCTAAAAGACGTAATCTCTTTATTTAACCCTTCAATATTACTCTTGGTATAGCATATTCAGTTTTCTTTTTCAATAAATAATTTTTCGAAACTTTTGTTTATTTTATTGCCTATAACTTTTTATCGATAAAGATTTATACATTTGTTGGTATTTTTACATTCTTTGATATGTACTGTTTTGATCGAAAAACTGTTTTATTTTTATGAAAATTATAAGCACAATTAAATTAATTGAGTATGCCCTAGTGTGTTGTTCCCATAGCGAGGTGCGCGCGTTTAAGAGTATAAAATATTTAAAAAGACTCACCAAATACGAATTATTAATTGTTTTAAATATTTTTGTTTATTTCTTATTTTATATATTTTTGGATATTTTGTGAGTTAATTGTTGCTTGTATTTTAGCCGCGGCAGAATCTATTAAATGCGGCATCACGAGTGGGTGAAGCGTCGCATCAAGTATTGACAACTATTGGCGAGGAGGATGACTCGAATCGGGAGTTGCAAGATATGTTACTCGCGCTTGCTAAAGCCGTGGCCAATACCACTGCTGCTTTAGTATTGAAAGCAAAAAATATAGCAGCTACATGTGAAGACTCTGCCACGCAGAATAGAGTAATATCAGCTGCAACTCAGTGCGCACTGGCTACATCTCAGTTGGTAGCTTGCGCCAAGGTTGTAGCGCCGACTTTACACTCGCCCGCGTGTCAGACGCAACTGATGAATGCCGTTCGCGAAGTAACTAAGGCTGTGGAACGCCTGGTTCAAGTCTGCAACGAGATGTGCAGCGACGAAAACTTACTGAAGGAGTTGAGCATTGCCGCTGCCGAGGTCAGTCGTACCTTAAACGATCTTCTTAATCACATTAAGACGGCTACTAGAGAACGTGCTAAGGAATCCATCCAGGAAGGTGCGGTGGAAACTATTTTGGTTGCAACAGACAGGCTATTTGCTAGCACTGGCGATGCCGGTGAGATGGTACGACAGGCGAGAGTGGTCGGTCAAGCAACCGCGCAATTGATTCAGAGTATCAAAGGTGAGGCAGAGAGACAGACAGACTCAGAACAGCAACAGCGTCTACTGGCAGCGGCAAAGCTACTTGCCGACGCCACTGCCAAGATGGTGGAGGCGGCACGACAGTGCGCTAGCAGTCCGCACGACGCAAAGATGCAAGATCAACTGCGCCAAGCAGCGGAAGAGTTGCGAGCTGCGACTACAGCGGCAGCAACTCCGGCGTTACGTAGAAAACTTATCACGCGTCTAGAGGTGTGCGCCAAACAGGCCACATCTACGGCCACGCAATGTATTGCGGCTTCTTCTGGTGCCGGCCACCATAACACTAATCCGGCCAGCCAGGAGGAGCTTAACATGGAATGTCGCATGATGGCGCAGCAAATTCCATATCTCGTATCGGGAGTGAAGGGCACGCAGGCACAGCCGGATAATTCTACGGCACAGTTGAACCTGATAAATGCTTCCGAGCAGTTTCTACAACCAGGCACCGCTGTCGTGAAGGCAGCCAGAGCCGTTCTGCCGACTGTCACCGATCAGGCATCCGCCATACAGCTGAATAACACTTCACAGCAATTGGGATCCTCGTTAGCGGATCTTCGATCGGCAGTGACGCGCGCCAGGGAAGCCTGTGGCGGATTAGAGCTCGATGCCGCGGAGGAACTGATAAATAGCCTGAAGGAAGAACTAGGCGAGTTTTATCGCGCCGTCGAAGCTGCCTCGCTACGACCGTTACCGGAAGAGACTACTGAATCAACCGCGTTACGACTCGGTGCCACGTCTAAGAACGTTGGATTTGCTATGGCGCAGCTGTTATCTGCTGCTAAGCAGGCTAATGAGAATTACACCGGAAGCGCAGCTAGAGAAACCGCGTCTGCCTTGAAAGATCTCACGTACGCCGTACGTGGTGTAGCCGCCACATCCAATCAGCCGGAAACGCAAAAGAAGGTGCTGATGACAGCAGACGATGTGATCCTGCGATCGCTACGATTGGTGAAGGAAGCTCGACGTGTACTGAAGAATCCCGATGATCCTGAGAACGAGGCCAATCTAGCTGCGGTCGCAAAAGATGTTTCCAGTTCACTGAATAAGTGCGTGTCCTGTCTACCGGGACAGAGAGATGTCGACGAAGCAATATGCAATATCGAAGATATGGCTCAAGTGCTTAACTTGAACGAGTTTCCGCAAACAAGCAAGAATTATGGGTAAATAGTTTTTGTTGATTGATAATAAAGCAGAACAATATTCTTGGAAATAGGAAATATATTCCTTTAATTATAAACAATCAAAAAATAATAAGAACAATAGGAAAAATACGTTCGTTGTTTCTCATAATGTTTCTTTATAACGGAACGGAGCCGCAATTTCGAAACAAGCACATGGTTTTAAGTAACGAACAACGCAATTATATATTATTAGGTCTATTCTTTTTAGCTGTTCCACAATTCTTACACAGTTCATCTTTCTTTTCATTCCATGTTAAAGAGAAAAAGAGAAGAGATGAATCATGTAAGAAATTCAGCAGAACAAGCCTATTGTATCGCTGAATATAAAATATAATAAAATGTAATTTTTTCAATTCATTCTCATTCTGATATAGGCTTATTTCGACATAAAGCATAGTATGTGTTGACCTTTAAACACCATCTGAAAATATCTGGAGCTTTAGTACGCGCGAAACAACATATTTCTAGCTTAGTTTATTTTAATTAAAATTACGATTGAAATAGCTTTACATAATTATATATTCTGTTTGCTTTGAACTGATTAAAAAAATCCTATTATTTGCTATTCTACATATAGGAATAATTGGCATATAGAGAGATACTATTTTAGTTTTTTTACACTTTGCATTTTACTTTGCAGGCAATTGCAGAGCGATCTCAACACTGCTGCCGCCAATTTGAACGATGCATCATCGAATGTAGTGTCATCCGTACGTTCACCTGTGCAGCTTGCAAATTCATCGAGACAATTTACCAATGCTTTTGGAGATCTGTTGGGTGTGGGTATGGAGATGGCAAGTCAGACAACGGTTGAAACCCGTAGTCAGGTGATAGTATCGTTGAAGAATGTTAGTATGACGTCCAGCAAACTTCTCATGACCGCCAAATCGATCGCGGCTGACCCCACTGCTCCAAATGCGAAGAATCAACTCTCGGCGGCGGCTCGTGCAGTCACCGACTCTATAAATTATCTAGTTGACGTGTGCACCTCGGCTGCGCCCGGACAGAATGAGTGTGACAATGCTATTAGAAATATTCAATCCATGCGATCTTTGTTGGATAATCCAAGCGAGCCCATCTCCGACGCCTCATATTTCGAGTGCTTAGAAACCGTTATGGAAAAGAGCAAGAGCCTCGGGGATGGTATGACCGGCATTGCAAATCACGCGAAGAAATCGGAACACGAGCAGTTTTCCATTGCAGTTCGCGGAGTTTCCTCTTCGATTTGCGGCTTGATTGAAGCAGCGGCTCAAGCGGCCTATCTAGCGGGTGTGAGCGATCCCACGTCGGTAGCGGGTAAACCGGGTCTTGTGGATCAAGCGCAATTCCTGCGAGCAGCACAGGCCATTCACAGTGGTTGTCAGAGTCTCGGTAACCCGACCAGTACGCAACAGCAAGTGCTTTCGGCTGCTACTATGATTGCCAAGCATACTAGCGCACTTTGTAACGCCTGTAGACTCGCGTCCAGCAAAACTAGCAACCCGGTAGCCAAGCGGCACTTTGTTCAGTCTGCCAAGGATGTCGCCAATTCAACAGCGTGCCTTGTTAAGGAAATCAAGGCGCTCGATCAAAATTATTCCGATATCAACCGTGAAAAGTGTGCAGAAGCCACGAAACCATTACTCGAGGCGGTCGATAATCTTTGTACGTTCGCGGGTTCTCCTGAATTCGCGAGCCAGCCGGCCAAGATATCTATTGCAGCTAGAGCCGCCCAGGAGCCGATTACCAGCGCTGGTAAGTCCATTATCGACGGTTCGTGCGCTATGGTACTGGCGGCCAAGAGTCTCGCGGTCAGTCCGAAGGATCCGCCGACCTGGCAGCTGTTAGCCAATCACAGCAAGAGTGTCAGTGATTCAATCAAATCACTAGTAGCGTCGATCCGTGATAAGGCGCCTGGTCAGAAAGAATGTGATGCCACGATTGAAAAGTTGTCGGCACGAATACGCGAACTGGACGCCGCTTCACTGAGCGCAGTTTCACAGGCACTGATGCCGCGCCGCGAAAATACCGTTCAGGGATTCACAGATCAGATGGAGAGCAGTGCAAGCGAATTACGCGAGAAACTAGAGCCGTTACGTACTGCAGCCAAGTATGAGGCAGAGAATGTTGGCCACGCTGTTAATCAGATCGCCCTTTATTCGGAACCACTCGTTTCCGGTGCAATCGGTGCTGCGTCCAATATGGTACACTCAAAGCAACAGATGGTGTTGTTGGATCAGACGAAGACCGTAGCTGAATCTGCGTTGCAACTGATTTATGTCACCAAGGAATCCGGCGGCAACCCGAAGGCTGTTGCACTACATACTGAGGTGGACGAGACCGTCGAATCCACTAAAGACGCTCTTCAAGAGCTACAGAACACCTTGGAGACTATATCGACTTCTGCGGGTATCGTTACTGGTTTGATCGACACGATTTCTCGTGCGATGGTGAGATTGGAGGATCATCGTATGTCCACTATCGATACTGTAGATTCTTATGTGGATTATCAGACAAGGATGGTTGAAGCTGCCAAAGAGATCGCTCGATTAGCACAAGAGATGGTGAGTAGTCTTTAATATTATAATTTTGGCAATTACAAAGCACCCTTAATTTACTGTATTTTCTTGGAAAAAACAGTAACAGAATCAAGTAAAAATAAATAAAATATTAAATTATTAGAAATAAAGTCATATTAAAAAATAAATATTAGTTTACGGGAATTTATGCTTTATTGGCCAAGATTGTATAATTATGTATGCATATCTCTAATGAAGCTAAAGAATCAATCATAAAATATACTTATATTAAATTACTTCACTTTTTAATTTTAGTCTACCAAATCAAGCACCGACGTAGCCAGATTAGGACCTCTAGCAGTTGATATATCACACAAGTACACTCAACTCGCTCGCGACACTTCCGGAGCATCCGCGGCTGCCTCTAATGCTGATGTATCCGCCAGACTTCGTACCGGCGTTCAAGAACTCGGCCGGGCTTGCGCGGATATTGTTCGCGCCGCCGGCACATGTCAGATGTCATCCGGTGACGCGTACGTTCAACGAGAGGTCGCGGAGCATAGTAAAATCGTAACTGAGAAGGTATCGCAGGTATTAGCCGCATTACAGGCGGGCTCGCGCGGCACTCAGGCATGCATCAATGCTGCCAGCACAGTTTCTGGCATTATTGGCGATCTCGACACCACCATCATGTTCGCCACCGCTGGTACGCTGCATGCTGAGAACGAGGGTGACACGTTCGCCGATCATCGCGAGAACATATTGCAAACTGCGAAAGCCCTGGTAGAAGACACGAAGACATTAGTGGCTGGAGCAGCATCTTCGCAGGAACAACTAGCTGTCGCAGCACAGAACGCTGTATCGACAATTGTTCAGCTTGCCGAGGTTGTCAAATATGGTGCAGCCAGTTTGGGCAGTCAGAATCCAGAGGCCCAAGTGATGCTAATCAATGCCGTGAAGGACGTTGCATCTGCACTCGGCGATCTGATACACGCCACCAAAGCTGCCAGTGGCAAACCCATCAATGATCCCAGTATGGCGCATCTAAAAGATTCCGCCAAGGTAATTCGTTTGTTTTTGTTGCAATTTCTTTCGTTTTTGTTTTTATGAGCATTTATCTGTGACGTTCTAACAATGACACTGCTAACAACTTGCGCTTCTGTTGTTGCCTAGCATTAATCCAATTGAATATATATATATTTGTTCGATAAAAATCTATTGTTTGTAATGAAATAAGGAAGTATAAATATTAATCTCTGCAAATAACATGGAGTAACGTATCTAAATTAATTCGCTATAATATATTAATTTGACGACAGAATGTCCTCCGCGGACTAAAATAGTATAATAAATATAATATTTTTTTTGTAATATAAAATTGTAACGAAAGAGTTTCCATAATTATAATTAATTTACCGAATACTAATAGTGTCGCGTTTCAGACATTAATTTTTTTGAAACTTTAAGTATCTACAATGTAACTTATATATTTTTCATAGAGAGATTTACATAAGGTGAAGTTATAAATTTTACACTTGGAGAAAAAGACAGAGTAGTAACAAGTATAACAACTACACAAGTTTTATATGTAGAATTAAAAGAAATCAACCGTATGGTGATATGCCAACAACATTGTGTTACTCTCGCAACATTTATAATAAAGAAACTAACGCGAAGACTCGAATACACAAGGAAATGAAGCTCATTGTTAACAAAAGCAAAATTCTAAATTCATGGTAATGGATCAAGTTGCCAAACTCTTGAATGCCAACATTAATCAAGATATAGGCATTATGGCCGATTTAATCTGAGAACATTTATATGCAAAGATGGAAGCACGTTTTTTAAATTAGTCACCGAAGAATCACCGTAGTATCAAAAATGCGATAACTTGTTAATGTGTGGAGGGAGTGTGGGATGAAGATAAAAATCCGTGTTATTATTCATGGTCTTTCCTATTCTATCTTTATAGAATGAAACCTTGAACTGTCTAAACAAAAGAAAAACAAAGGATCGATGCGTTTGAAATGTGATATTCGAGGTAAATGCTATGAATATCATGGACCATCAGACGCATCAATGTATCCATTCTTTTAAAGCTTGGAATAAAAGATCGAGACTATCCACTGTATATTACCAATGCATAATATCACATTTTGGTTACATAACCAAACGATCTCGAAAAATTGGCTATTGTTGGTAACATCATGGACAAATAATATAAGGCCGATCCCCAACCAGATAAACAAACCGATTGAAAGAAAATATTTGACTTCTATACCGCGGTGAGGATACCTACTAATCGATGGTGGTAATTTATATAATACATTCCCAAATGAAAGCATGGAAACTAAGATCTTCAATCATACAGGATTTCTTAAAAGAGAGAAAGCGAGAAAGATTAATTCTACGTAGTATAAAACTAGTATAGTTGTGTAATTAGTTGCTACCACGATATTTTTCTCTAGGTGTAATAAAATATCTGTGAAGACTAATGACAAATTTAACGTATGCCTAATCTATTAACTCGTCAAATTTCAATAATCTTGTTTCAAACGTAACCACGAGGAATGTTTATTTTTCTTAGAAATATTTTTTTGGGGTGGACTTTAATTGACTTTAATGTTGACGAGCGTCCTCGACTGAATTTCCTCTCTAACTGATTTTGTTCTCGTTCTACTAAAATCTTATATAGTGTTTATATAGAATTGATAGCGTTCATCATCGCTCTCGAACTATGCGAGGTCATTAGATATAGGATGAGGGTATCCAGATCAAAATATGACCGACGCTATTAAAGTCCACCTTGAACTGTTGTTTCCCACGTTCAGCTTCGTATCTGTATCATGTGTGTGATATGAGCAACAGATGTTGTTTTTACATCTAGCGGACAGCATTCTGTAGAAGATTATGTTGTTTGTTTAACGATATTCCGCCTGCTGTACACGCTTCCTCTCACCTTTCTTGATACGATCGAGTTCCGCGGTAATAGCTGCGACAATAGTGCAATTGTTTGTATATCTTGAATGTTTCAACGATGCGAATGGTGGACTTTAATGCGAAAGTCTTATTGATAATTTTGGTCTGGCCTGGTCCGGGATAGGTATTAGAACAGCAGCTGCAGCAGCAGTTCGTGCATCTGAGCGACGTCGGCGGCTCGGAATCGGAATGGTTCGTGTCTGATCAAGAGGAGGAACTAATTCGTCTGCTATCCACTTCTGAAAGCTCTCAGCCGACTCAACGGACGTCTGACTTACTGTTGTTCATGTAGCCAGATTTTCGTTCCCTTTTCGCTGTTGCGTTTTCTATCGCGATCTTGTACAAGATAAATACAAAATGTAACCACATATGTACGCAATACTTCTACGTAGATGTAGTTGCTAAATCGTGCAAGATATCAACATGTCGATGTGCATTAATAGTTAATTAAAAAAGATGGTAATATGATAATCTTTTTGTACTTCCTGAAAATGGCATGTAAAATAATTTTGCCGAAATGTATTACTTTTTTTGCGTTAATGAGTTGTTCATTTTGAAATTTTCCGATCTTATCAATTCTTATTTCTTATCATTTAGTTTATATCTGAAATGTAGAACGAATCATCGTTAGGTACGTATATTTCATTCACAACATTTTGTATAAACCATTGACAGGTTTTTACATACAATTCTAATTAATGCTTCTACATAATTCTACTTATTGTTTCGTTATTAGAAAATCGTTTAATAGACTCATGTAACCAATAGACACGTGCTCCACACGCTAACTAATTACGCGTACGTTAATATGTAAATAATACGCAATAGTACGTATATACAGTAATTATTTTATTAGCATATTGGTTTAAGATCACTATTAAAATCGTAATGTATACTATATTCACTAACTATATGTTATGTCCTCCTTCCCCTCTCTTTCTCTCGCAGATGTTAATATTACGAACGAAAATAGCGGAACGAATTTGTATTGAAATTACATTTAATTTTCGTCTATAGGTAATGGTGACCAATGTAACATCGTTGCTGAAAACGGTGAAGGCCGTGGAGGACGAACATACGCGTGGTACAAGAGCGTTGGAGTCCACAATCGAGGCTATAGCTCAAGAGATCCGAGCGCTCAGCAGCTCAGAGACACAGAGGAGCAACGTAACGCCAGAGGATCTCGTGCGTTGCACGAAGAGCATCACTATATCAACGGCGAAGGCGGTCGCCGCTGGCAACAGCTGCAAGCAGGACGATATAATTGCCGCCGCCAATATGGGTAGAAAGTCCATCAGCGATATGCTGACCATCTGTAAGGGCGCGGCCCACAATTGCGCCGAGACCACCGAGCTGTGTGAACGTACCCTTCAGGCGGGACACGATGTCGCGATCAATTATCGGGAATTGCTTCAAGCCATCCTGCAGATATCGTCGAGATCCGGTGACAAGCATATTTTGCCAGCGATCTCGCGCAAAATCGCGCAAAGTGTAACGGAACTGGTGGCGGTAGCGGAGCTGTTGAAAGGCAATGATTGGGTCGATCCTGATGATCCTACGGTGATCGCAGAAAACGAATTACTCGGGGCAGCTGCCAGTATCGACGCAGCCGCAAAGAAATTGGCCAGTTTAAGACCGAGGAGAAGCATTCAGGTGAGTTTCTTAATCTTGAAGTAATTTGTGAAATGACAGGCACGGCATACGTCAACAGCACGAGTCGTTCTGGTCTCCGCGAGATATGTTTGATTTTCTTGGTCGTTGTGAATGATCGACCGAGAATCGAACATATTATTACGGCGATTGGAGAAATCAACATTCAACAGATGAGTACTAAGAGACATTTGTATATTCTATTATGTTGATACAAAAGATTTAACGCTTTTTTTATCAGTTTACATAATTAGAATCACTTATTAAAATTTTTTAAAAATATTGAAGGACTTTGTCTTTTGTATAGAAAAAAAAAAAAGAATTGTGAAGATATGGATTATCTAAATTTGTAAAAATTATTTCCTAAAATTGCCATTTTTGTTAACGAAATTATTTTTACTTTGCCAAATATAAAAAAAAAATGATCTAAATCGAGCGGTGTAATAAAATTTTTTAATTAATAAATTACTAGTTTACAATATTACTAACAATAATAGTAACGGTAAAAGTAATGCATTATTTTATGTTGTTTCTTAGTAATATTGTAAACTGGAGATTTATTAATTAAAAATATCTTATTATATACCGCTCAATTTATACCGTTTTTTTTTTATACTTTGCACTACAAAAAACGAGCAAAATCTAATTATTTTTACTTTATTTTACAATAAATATTTTTTCTTTTAACAGGAGGCTAACGAAGACATGAATTTTGATGAAATGATTCTGGAAGCCGCTAAATCAATCGCCGCCGCCACTTCGGCGTTGATAAAGGCCGCTAGTGCCGCTCAACGAGAACTCATCGCGACTGGTAAGGTATCACGCACGCCACTGACCAGTTCTGATGACGGACAATGGTCCGAAGGGCTGATTTCGGCCGCTCGAATGGTTGCAGCCGCTACTCACAGTCTCGTAGAATCCGCGAACGCTCTCGTTCAAGGAGTAAGCTCCGAGGAGAAATTGATTTCCAGCGCTAAGCAGGTTGCTAGCAGCACGGCGCAACTGTTGGTCGCTTGCAAGGTCAAGGCCGACCCTGACAGCGAGAGCACAAAACGACTACAAGCGGCTGGTAATGCCGTAAAACGTGCTACCGATAATCTCGTACGTGCCGCGCAACAGGCTATCCAGCAAGAAGAAGACAGGTCGTTAGTCCTGAACCGCCGTATGGTCGGTGGTATCGCGCAGGAAATCGACGCACGCTCGGAGGTTTTGCGAATTGAACGCGAGCTGGAGGAAGCCCGAGGCAGGCTGACCGCTATTCGTCTAGCTAAATATAAGAATCGGCCGGATTTAGCTGACGGGGACGGTGAGGTAGCGGGCGATCAGAGCGGCTATCAAAGTTACACCACTCGGTACGAGACGAAGGCGTACGAACCACAAACTTCGCCCATTCAAACAATGAATTATACTTTGGACCAGTTGCAGTCCACTACGCAGCATATTAGTCAATTTGCCGATCAACAGAACCTGGTGAGTCCCGAGAAGGTACATTCGACGCAGAGCACCCTTGAGAGAAAGATGAAGGACAGTCAGTACAGATCTACTGTCGATCAATATGGATCCTTGGACAGAAAATACATTGTCGATAGTTATCAAGACAAAAGTCCGTACATTGTTACCGAGAGAAAGATTATAACGGACAATTCACCCGGCCAGTATAGTTCGATTGAGCGAAGAATCAATCAGGAGAGTTACGCTACGGATAGAAAACACACGGACGGTATCGCTTCGTATCCGCCACCTCAACACATCTCATATACGACGAAATCCCCGACTCTCAAGACCGTACAGGAACAGATCGCCGAAGATCGAAAGTCCCCGCAGGATCAACCGAAATATCCGACTGATCGATTTTCAGGCGTCAGTCCAATGAGTACGTTTCGTTCCGAGAAGCAAGTGGACACTCAACGATTTAGTAGTGGTATTCCACAGCATCAGACATTTAAAAATATTGAGAGTAAGACCATTCCCGGTCACAAAATCGAGACCGTCACGACGAAGGTATATACGTCCTCACCCGGTAAGAATATCAGCAGCTCCAACTATGAGACTACTGAGGAGACCAAGCAATTCACATCCGGCAATGATTTGTCGACGTTCAAAGGCAGCGATAACGTCGAAGAGCGTACAATGAAACAATCGATGCACAAAGTCACGGAGAAAAAGACCGTCACCATGACGATGTCGAGTCGACAGGAGTCCTCCAACACGAAGACTTTCCGTTACGAGGACAAACAGTGAAAAACGAAAATAAGTGGAGCCCTCTGTACGTAATTAGAAGTGGTAATATTGTCCGAAGATAATCTTAAGAAAAGCGATTTGTCTAAATCGAGCCTAAAAATGCAATATAAAAATCGCTAAAGTACAGATAAAATTATTTTAATACAATAGATAATTTTCTTACAATTGAGAGAGATTAACGAGCTTTAAAATCAAGATTGAAATGAAAATAATGCAATGGCAGTTTTTCATAACGATAAAGATGAACTTTAACAAGGACCTCGCCAATTTCGTCGGGAATCTCTGTTTCTCGTTAAGAGTCTACGTTAAAATTTATCGCCTCTTCAACGCTTCGAAACGAGGAAGAATGCGGCAGAGTTATTTATTAGCGAAACGATAGAAAGTGTCCTTAGATACATGTAGTGTATACTTGTGCTTTCGATCAGTAGCCTTACGAACATATTTAACATGGATGTTTCGCGACTATAAGCCATGGATCGTTTTTCGATAGCCATATAACTGGAATCTTACAAGACGCGAGTTGATGTAATATTATACAGGAATTGCTGATCAAATACAGGAAATGCTGATCGCTTTTATATTCGTATAGTAAGTTTTCCGTTTCTTTTTATTTTTTTCGCTTATACATTTATTCGGGGATGTTAGGAGATAATTATGTGCTTGATTTAATATAGAACTAATTTTATGTTTACTCATTTTATGGTTAAGAACCACTGGATTAACAAGAGAAGCAACATATCATTTAATTTTATTAATTTTTCCGCTGTCGCATGATGTCGAGATAGGCTCGGCGTGGTGACGCGGCACTGCTATTAACACTTTCCATTTTCTCGATTAACTCTCCCTTTCTGGCGTTTTATTGCGTCTCTATTTATATTTTGAGAATCTTCCACAGACTCGCCAAAAATACTGATTCTTTATCCCTTCCCTAACTCTTTTCTTCTAGCGCAGTTCTACGTATGTTAATCTGTAGGTGGTATCTCGTTCTCAAATTGAATTTATTAATTGAACTTACTAATGGGTTCATGTTTTCAAACCCAGTTAAGGCTTCTGCGAGTGATCGATTTAGAGCAATTAGAAAGTAGCACTAGAAAATATAAACAGTAAAACTTAAGCGATAAATAAACCAATTAATTATAGAAAGTTTGTACAATTTTCGATAATTTTTAACTGTAATCGTTTTGATGAAAAATATTCTTAGATAATTTTCTTTAAGTATTTTTTTTAGAATTTTTATATAATTTATAGAATTTTTGTATCTTACAACTTTTAAAATTTCTCAATATTTTATACATATTGGAATAATATAAAGATGCTTAAAAAGTTTCTACTTATTTTAGAATTCTTTATATACATACATGAATTCTGAAATATTTTAAGATTTCATTCTATAATTTCAAAAAAAACAAAATATATAAAATATATACAGAATTATTATATTTTTTTTATTTAATATACAGTCTGTTATACAAGAGCGTCGATCGTCTATATATCTGAAAAAAAAAAAAAAAATTATTAGTAGCTTTTTTCTTAAAGTAGTCTAATCGACACTTTGACAGACTCTGTTTTTCAGACATTTTCATAAATTTTTAAAGTATGAAAAATTTTGGAAAATATGAAATAATATAAGAATTTTTTTCACCAAAATGGCCAATTTTGTTTATTGTTTATGTTTTATTGCTTAAGTTTTTTATGTACCATATCCTTTATTATTCGCGAATAGAACTACTACATGAATATTTTTTTAATACGTATTTGAAAATTGAAGTAATCCTCGCGTCACGTTGACAGACTGAAATCTATTATATATTGTATCAGACTACACATTAGAGATTGAAGATTACGATTGGAAATTAGAATCTAATAAATTAGAACAAAACGAATCAAAATTAAATTTAACGAGTTTTTATCGTTAGTGTAATCTTTAATCTTCACAATAGATAGTCTGCAGTATAAGATTAAAGACCATATCAAATTACACATTAGAGATTGAAAATTGAATTGGAGATTAGAATTCGACAGATCAAGACCAATTAGATTAAAATCAAATTTATCTGGTTGATCGAGTTGTAAACTTTAGTTGATAATCTTCAATCTTCAATGAGCAGTCTGATATGAGCTTAACATGATTCTAACGAGAGAAGTGCCTACCGAGCTGCCAACGAGCTGCTGCTTCTTCCCCTTTTAACGTGCTCGTAATACAATCTTAAGGAATTTATAATATTACCAAAAATCGAATGCTTTACTAATGTGTTTAACGGAATATGTGTGGATGAATGTGTTGGCCGAACGAATGGCTAACGTCGTTGCTCTTCCAAAGCGATACGCATGTAATAATGTATCTTCGAGAGAGATCGTCTATTAAAATTCTTTGTGCCTCCAGGTTCGCGTAAATCGAAATCTTGATATAATAACAATTCAGTAATGAGTAGAATCAGTCAATCTTATCGATCTCTTCAATTTTGATTGATTCTACCATCCGATTTTAATTCCACATCCACATTACGCTGTAAATTGTAAAGCGATGAAGACTAGCGGTGGTTACTTTGTGAATAATTTTCTTGGATTTACGCGAGAATTAGTTGGGTTTTTCAAGAGATCAATCGTAAATGACGCGCATCGTGATCGGTTTGTGTGGATTTTTGTATATCTAGGGTTCGTTCCACTTAACGTTCGCAACGATCGCGTGTATCATCTCATCCTTACTTAATATTCGATTACAAGAAGGACAAAATGATCCTCGCGAGCGTTGCGAACGTTAAGTGGAACGTACACCTAGACGAATGTGCCATAACATATATATATATATATCGCAAAATGATGAATTATTATTACGCACACGCACACAGGATGTCTCAATGATTATTTTATCTAAAATATCTTTGAACCTATAAAGTATAGAAAAAAATTTTTTATTATCAAAATTGCACGGGGGGACTATCATATGACGATAATGATTTTTATTCAGGTGGAGGTATTTCAGAGAGATATATATCAAGGTTAATTTCATTTTTTAAACATTATTATTTTTATTAATAATTATAGGTTCTTCACAAACCTTAATTTTGGTATAATTAAAGATAATACCCGCGTAAAAGCCTCAAATGCGTTATTAATAAATATATAAATTTTTTGCGTATTATGATTTCCCTAATTCTTCTTCATTAAGAGTATTAATCAACGTTATTACATAAAAAATTTATATAATTTTATTTTAAAAAACGAAGTTGATCTTGATATCTCCCGAAGCACCCTCACCTGGATAAATAAAATTATTATCACCATATGATAGCCCTCTTTACACCGTGCAATTTTGGTTATACAAATTTTTCTCTAGACCTTCACAAAGATATTTTAGATGCTAATAGTTATTGAACTCGCCCATTAAGACACCCTGTATACAAAACGTAGCGATCTTTATAAATGTATCAATACATTGTTTTAACAATTTATATTATATGTATAGATGATATTTTTTAAATAGTTGTTCTGTAATTGTTTCTTATACAAACATATATAGAAATGTCTTTTAGAATTTTTAGATCTATTTTTCACGGAATGTTACGACGTAATATCGACATTATATACAATGTTCTTTTTACTTATTATTATTAATCTTGATTTACACGATCAGAGATATTATTACTATTATTGTATTATTAATCTCTTTTGCCATTATTAAAATCTAGATATTTATATATACAGACGTAATTATAATAAAGAGTTTCTAACACGCGCTGCTTCTTATTTTCCCAAACATTCTTCAAATTTATTTATCCCTCTTAATTTATTATGTTTCCCTCCTTCCTTCCCTTGCTCCTCCTCCTCCTCCTCTCTCTCTCTCTCTCTCTCTCTCTCTCTCTCTCTCTCTCTCTCTCT